>NC_056741.1:194964156-195016656 GCF_019279795.1 Protopterus annectens
AAAGAAATCACAATCCCTCCAAGCTACATGCTCTCGGGACCTAAACCTTTTCACCACAATAAACAGAACATGCTGGGGGGATAGACTCCTGTCCAAGAGACTTCCCATACTCTGGAACAGACTACCTATCTATATCAAGCATTCTTCAAGAAAAGTCTTGATGATTGGATGGGAAATAGGAAATTCACCCCAGGGATCACTTCTGTGGCTCTGCTCAACAGGGGCACAGGAAAATAATGTTCTTGGGTTGCAAAAGCCAGGGTACCTTTTTGGCTAGGCTTGTATAGGCCCTAGGACCTATAGCCTAGTACCTACCTATAAACCTATGATCCTATGTATGAATGGCAGTCAACATGGAAAATTGTAATGTAAACCACATCCCAATCAATCCACTATCAAATCATGCAAACATGAAAACAAGTCATCACATATTGCATTGCTATCATCAATATCACTGTTAACATCTACACGCTTTCCTCACATTTATACTCTATAAGTCATTCCCCTAACGCAACTTCATCCAAACACATTACACCTCAGTCACTACATCAGTATGCCACTCCCATATTAGCCCATTTTGGCATCACTCCAACCCTCCCTCCCTTCCTGAAAATTTACATTACACTGATAAATCCACTAGCCACACTATCAACTTCTGGCAATACAACCAATATTAGCTAGCACTATACCCCTCCCAAGGCCTAAATAAAATTAAATATAACTCAAACAATAACTATATCTACTTCATTACTTAACATGCACCACCTAAATATTTCTACACAATCAATAATACTAACAATTCTTCACACATTACTTTATATCATAACAAACTACCTGACACAGTACCCCATCATGCCACCTCTACCACTCCCACCAAAAAATCAACACCTCTCACCCCCTTCATCACCCCATCTAACCTACATATAAACATCTATCCTCATACCCTTACACTTATCTTACTCTCCCACGATAACAATAAACTATCCATAAAATATGAAAAGTACATAACTAACCTAATAAGAACCATCCTAATCCCGGCCCATCTGATAACAATATCCACTTTACTAATTGGACAGCGCAGTGGTACAGTTGTAGCATTGTCACCCCACAGCAAGAGGTTCTCCAGTTAGATTCTTGGCTGGAGTGCCTTCTTTGTCTGCATGTCCTCCCAGCGTTCGTGTGGGTTTTCTCAGGGTACTCAGGTTTCCTCCCACATTACAAAGACATGCGTCTGGAGCATTTTTCCCTGAGCAACTGCTGAAAATTGACTTTGTTCCAAGTCAGACTTTCCCAGTAAACAAATGTTAAATAAATAAATAAACAAGTAACCATAATCTATCTCATAACACATTCCAACTTCCTAGAAAAGTAATGACCTGCTCATACTTAATATGAATTTTAGAAGCATTAGCAAAAAGTCCATGACCTTCTCGCTAATGTTTTATATTCTCCTGATTTAGTATTATTAACTGAAACGTGGCTTAAACCTGACATTTCCAATAATGAAATTCTAGCACCAGGTTATAATTTCCTACATAATGATCGTACATCTAAAGGAGGAGGTGTTGTAGCTTTACTATTTAAAAATCAACTAAATATAGAAAAATTGGATATACATACATCTATCTTAGGCAATGCAGAAATTATACTTGTAAAACTAAAAATTAACCATATAATTGGTTGCTACATACCACCTGGCAACAACATACCCACCCTGGATACCCTACTTCACTGGTTCCTCAGAGTTCCTCCAATATGAAACCATCCTTCTTGGGGGACTTCAACACTGACTGGTTAACTTGTGACTCTAGTTCTCCCATCAGTTTCACCAACCTCCACGGATTTTCTCAGTTTATCCAGTCTTCCACAAGAATTGACAATCCACCAACAGACGGTCAATACTTGACTGGATTCTGACAAAGAGACCGACTCTTATCTGTCAATCAGGATGCCTCTCTGACAGTATGAGTGACCACTTACCTACATCTGTAATAAAACATTGCACATATCAGGAAAAGCCCACCAATTACCAGGTAATAAGAAACAAGAAAAAACTTCAATCCATCTAGCTTTATTAAAGCACTAAAAGGATGTAACTGGAATCCTCTCAAGAACCTCAACCTTATCAAAGCTGTTCAGTATTCAGCTATAACTTTTTAGATATCTTAAACTCCCCGGCTCCTCCAAGAACTATCTCAGTCAAATCCAACTACACCTCCTGGATGATCAAAGAGACTATATCTCTGCTAAAATCCAGAAATAAAGCCTGGGCCCACTGTCACAAAACTGTATTCCATACAGACAACAGGCATATCTTGAACTCCATAACAAGTCAAAGAAATGTGTCAGAATAGACCAGATTAGTTACTGCCACACTACACAAGCTAAATATCAAAATAACCCCAAGAAATTCTGGACAGTCATTAACAACATTCTCCTTCCTGGAAAATTGGGTACTCTCCCACCAACCATAAATGATACCTCACTCAATATTGTCACCCATTTTATCAAATTCTTCACTCAATCCATTCTTGCTCTAGATAACTCTCAAATCTGTCCATCATCTAACCAACAACTCAACTACCATATTAAAAACAATGGCTTTACCTTCCATCTTGTCTCTACTGATACCATTAAAAAACTAAAACCCACCACCTTAGCCGTTGATAAACTCCCAGGTGATTTTTTGAAAATAGCTGCTGATGCCATTGCGTGCCTTGTATCCATTCTTATCAATTGTTTGATATCAGAAAATCTAGTCCCAGACATCTGGAAAATTTCTCACATTATTCCACTACACAAAGAAGATAACTCAAAAGAGCTAACCAACTATTGCCCTATAGCAATACTCTCTCCTCTGTCCAAAATACTGGAGAGGTGTATACACACACAAATTATGGATTACCTCAACACCCACGACCTTCTCACAAACACTCAACATGGTTTCAGGCCCTATCACAGCACCACAACAGCCCTTATGTCATTCATTCATATAGTAAACAACCACAGAAATAATGGCAACTATGTCTCTGTTGTTTTTCTGGACCTCTCAAAGGCATTTGATATAGTTAACCACAAAAAACTCATTAGATCCCTCTCAGCACTGAATCTTAGCAAACCCACCATTACCTGGTTTCAAAGTTATTTAACAGGTAGACAGCAAGCAGTACAGTGGAGGCAAGAACTCTCTCCTTTACTAACAGTCATACTGCGTGTTCCCCAAGACTCCATCCTTGGTCCTTTACTTTTTTCTGGCTTCATTAACAACCTCCATGCATCTACTCTACATACTTCAGTCATCCAATATGCTGATGACTCACCACTAATTTGTTCCTCCCCTTTTATCCAAGAACTGCAAGAACAGACACAGGCTTCTTTCCTTTCTGTAGAAGAATGGCTTACCAACTCTCACCTAATACTAAACCCCAATTTTTAAAATGTTTTTTTTATTTTGACATTTGTTAACCGGGAAAGTCCGACTTAGAAAAAATCCAATTTCCAGGGGAGACCCCAGGAGAAATGCTCCAGATGCACATCTTTGAACATGGATGAAATCTGGAGCACCCAGAGGAAACCCACACAAATGCAGGGAGGACATGCAGATTCCACAGAGAAGGCACTCCAGCCGAGAATCAAACCAGAGAACCTCTTGCTCTGAGGCAACAACTCTACTGCTGCACCACTGTGCCATCCAATAAAACTAAACTTCTCCTATTCCAACCTACTAATCACACCACTCCCATACCCATGTTTACTATCATTTCTAACAATAAAACAACTATCACTCCTGACACTCACACCAAACGTATAGGAGTAGGGATAAAATGCAGCATGAAATTTGACACATTTCATTAACCATAAAGAAAGTACATACAATTTGGGGTGACTATACAGAAATAAATAATCCCTCACAAACAACACCAGGGCTAAAATAGCACAAAGACATCTCATCTCTATGCTACTATATGCCTCCACTATCCTCACCAATCTTAGAAAATCGGATTTAAATAAACATGATCGCTGCTATAACCACATTGCAAAGTTCACCACCAATAGCCCACATCAAACACACCATTGTTCAGCCCTTAAGCAACAAAACTGGCTTGAAGTTCCCCATCTTCTCCTTTACAACCAGCTTATACTAACCTATAAGATTCTTTACTACCCTGATAAAACCACTGAACTACAAAACCTAATCCATCCTTACTCCAGTACTAGGGTTCTACGGTCCAACAATAAACTTCTCCTTTAAGTCTCAAAAACTAGCAACTCTGCAGGAGCCTCCAGTTATTCTAACAACTCTGCAGGAGCCCCCCTCTATTCTAACAATTCTGCAGGAGCCTCCCAGGAGCCTCCTTCTATTCTAACAACTCTGCAGAAGCCTCCTTCTATTCTAACAACTCTGCAGGAGCCTCCCTTTATTCTAACAACTCTGGAGGAGTCTCCCTCTATTCTAACAACTCTGCAGGAGTCTCCCAGGAGCCTCCGTCTATTCCAACAACTCTGCAGGAGCCTCCCTCTATTCAAATTTTATAGCTACAAAATGGAACACTTTGCCCACTAATATATCAGCTACTAGGTCCTAAGTTCAGTTTAAGAAATCTCTAAAAACACACCTACAAGCTAATTGGATTTGTAACTGTGTCTCCCCAGGCTGGTCTAACCCCTTCTTCTTCTTGCACACCCAGGGTTAATACTATTCCTTTCTTTCAGGTAGTAGACTTCTCTTTACTTTGAAGTCTTATTCCTCATACATCTCTCTTCCTCTCAACAGTTACTCCTTCTTCTAAGTATAGACACCTGGTGTATACTTTATATTATTATAATTCCATATCACACTGAATGTTATTTTGATTATACAGTCTAAGGTGTTTCATCTTTGTACATGTATGGTGTACCATTTTTCATGCTACTTTTAGCTAGTGTACAGTTTAAAGTGTCATTATCCAAGTTTTATTTGCTGTGAAAAGGATCGTGCTAGTGTTCTGTACCTGTGAAATTGTACGTTATTTATCTATGTTACATGTGGAGCTTTTTTCCTCGGGCCTTGGCTGATAAAGGACTTGTATCCAGTCGAATTTTCCCGGTAACCAAATGTAAAATAAATAAATAAAATAAAATATGTAAATGTAAAAGATGGAATAATTATCAACAAGGGAATGTAGTCACCTAGATCAGTAAAAATTGCAGAATCCCAAGGCATCAGAACTCACAACAACCACGTACAGATAAAATTGTCAGTGGTTTGCACAATGTTCATCATGGGTTCAGAATGGCAATACAGGACACACATTGGATCATTTGTTAGTGTTATTCTAATGCAGTCTAGGACACCCACACTGATGGCTCACACCATGGTCATAGCTTCCTCTGCCATGTCTGGAACACTTGCTCTACTGAGGGGCTTGATGTGCTGACACCAGCATATGGAGACACATTGTGGGAGGAAACAGGATTACAAGTTGATTGGTCAAGAGTGCTGAGCACAAAGAGGACTGGCCAACAGCAGATGTTTGTGCATGCTGCAGCACAGACATTGATGTCTGATTGGCAATTGTGGGTCTAATGAGAGGGGACCTGCCTCTCCCATGTGATAATTGGCTAAGCACAGTCAGGGCACATAACACCCAGTTAGTCCAGGCTTTCAGTGGATCATGCCACAGATAGCGTACTGTCATGCTATGCAACCAATGCTGTCATGACTTCTCTGTGCCTGCATTCCTGACCATCATGATGCAACACACACACAGCTGATATGCAACATGATCTGTGGCATAGGCAAGTGCACAAATTTCAGATCCATGACATTGTTGGGAATGTTCATTCTCCTATAGAAGTAGGGGGACACCATCTAATACCTGCTACACATCCAAGTGTACCGCATCTGACAGTATTTCTCAGTTTTGGAGAAAAATCAACATCGGCAAGAGACTCAACATGAGACATTGGTGCACAGGGATCATCTTCCAATATTTGATATCCCTACATCATCAGAATGGTGGACATGTATTCCTTCATGTCTAAGGCTACAGTCTGATCCACACAGCTGTCATCTTCTTGGTCAGACTGTATCACCAAATCTGTGCCCCGTGTGCCATGGTCCATGCAAGCACACTGAGGTACATCATATCCCACCTCGGGATCAGTGGATGGAATACTGGAGAATGCAGCAGTGGTCATGCTACAAGAAGAGACAGAGGACACATATCAGGTACTCTGACAGAAATTACACAGCACAGCTCACTATCAACGCTGATGTGCAGATGGCATTTGTCCTATGCAGGTATAGAAGGACACAGTATTAATGAGGGCACAGACAGGAATAGCAAGAGTGAAATGTAGGAAACAGAGGAAATGTCATACCTGTTACATTCTCTGCATGGTGAGTTTTTCTTCTGTCATATTGTGGATCCTATAGTAGGAAAAAACAGACAAAGCACAACATAAGGGTATACAGCACAGTCATGAATACAGTCAGAGGTGCATGATGAAATATAGCCAACATCAGCAGTATGTGGAGATGCTCACATGACATATGATGCACATGTTGTCCAGATATACCTGTGTATGGAAAACAGAGGCATAAATAACATACATCACAGCTGTAATAGACAGTACAGCAGCCTAGAAACATGGTGGAAAACCATACTTTCTGTGGATGCACCTGCATGCCGATGTTTTGTGATGATGTATCTGTCAGTAACAATAAGGATACATCAACATGTCAGTATACACCACTGTCATAACAAGTTGCAGAGGCAATAACAGCTACTGGTCACAGAAACAGTATATGGAGACACTCATCTATCATTTGTTGCTACTGCACAGACATAGATGGACCTGTATAAATAAATAAGAACAAGCTTACACATGTTACTGGCAGTGTTATTTATGCACCACATTTGAACTATAACATGTCATTACATTTACACTGGGTATGATTAGCATGTGTAATCCCACTTTTGTGGTGCAGTTCTGCTGCTGGAACACAAAAACAGCACAACATGGATATGTGTGAAACAATGACACATAATGAGGTAGCATATATGCAACAATTTTCAGAAAAGTATGACATACATTTATTTTATTTTTATTTTATTTACATTTGTTTACCGGCAAAGTCCGACTGGGCCAGAAGCCTACCTAAAACTATACAAAAACACACCGATATCCTACCTAGAGTGTAAAAAGGTGAGGCAGTGCATATAGTATACCCCACCTAAAAACTATCCAAGAACACATTGATATCCCACCTAGAGTGTACCCTAGCTCTCAAAATGTCCTACAGCTATTTATCCTTGAACCCCTTTGTGTAAATATTGTAAATAGATTCACACTTTAAAACGGATGCATGCAAAAAGTCATCACATTGATATCCTACCTAGAGTGTACCCTACCTACAGTGTACCCTAGTACTCAAAATGTCCTACAGCTATTTATCCTTGAACCCCTTTGTGCATATATTGCAAATAGATTCACACTTTAAAACGAATGCATGCAAAAAAAATCTTCTTAACTCTCTTCTCTATGTGCATATATAATGCATTTTCTCAAATTACTCTATAAGAATAGCTTTATAATTGTATAACCTTTTTAGAAAAACCTTAGTGAAGTTGTATTTGACTATTTGTAATAATGAATGTTCTTATTTTACAAACTGGTCTCCTCAATGTATCACTTATATTTTTCATATTTTTGTAATTTGTATTTTTGGAGCTTTTCTCCCCGGGCCTCCACTGAAAACGGGTCCTCGGGGCCCAGTAGGCCTCCCCAGTAATCAAACTGGAAATAAATAAATAAATAAATTTGTTTACCGGGAAAGTCCGATTGGGCCAGAAGCCTATTTTCAGCAGAAGCCAAGGGAGAAAAGCTCCACAGAAATAAGCAAAATATAATAGATAGTACAATAGTATCCGTAGAGTAAGATGAACAATACATATCATCTAGTTAGTCTATACAAAGTAGTATTAAATACAGTTTTATACTAGACACAGGTTCAAAAAGAAAAATACACAAGCATTTCAGTGAAGGTCACTGTGAGAAAAAATTAGTAATGTGTACATATTAAATAATAGTTATGAACAAATGAGATTTCCTTTATATATATTTTTGAGTAGTAAACACTGAGGAGAGGGAGAAAATGAGCTAAGGAGTGGACAGTGTGCTGAGAGGGTTACAGATATCTTGTCAGTCAGGTTTGGAGCAGAAGCAATGCCAGTTCTTGGATATGTGTTCATATAGTAGTAGTTTGAGATTGCTAGATTCAGGTGTGATTTGGAGGGTGTAGGGTAGAGAGTTTCATAATTTGGCTATTTGATTTGAGAATACGGCTTTACCGTGAGTGTTGTTAACTTTGTCTACTGTGAGAAAGTTTCTGTCTGCAGATCTTAGACTTTATCAGCATGAGTAGGGAACAATGAGTTCCTTGAAGGATGGGCAACTGTCAGGATGGAAGATGATACTGTGTATGAATTTAAGTTGGTAGAGATGGAAAAGGTTAGGTAGCTTGATCCAATTTAATTTATGTAGAGCAATACAGTGGTGGGTTTGGTGGGGAAGGTTGGCTGCAAAGTGGACTATTTTGTTGTAGCAAGTTTCCAGTTAGGTTAAGTCTGACTTTTTTAAGTTGGTAAAGAGGGGGAAAGCATATAGGATCATAGAGAGGAGGAAGGTTCTGGATATGGCTAGTCTGGCATTGTCAGTGAGGAATGGCTTGCTTCTGTACAGTGAGCCAAGTTTGATGTGAACCTTCTTAATTGTATTGGCTGTGTTGGTTGAATCTGAGTTTGTTGTCAATTGTCACACCAAGGAGTTTTGTATGCTCAATTGGTTAGATGACTGTGTTGTTTGCTAAGAGAATGGTGAAAGGAGGTGAGCTTCGTGAATATTTGCTACTGGTAAATAGCATTAACTGTGTCTTTTTGCGGTTGAGGATTAGTTGTGATTTACTTAGATATGTTTCTGTACCACTAAAAGCTTGATGGGCTACTATTTGGAGGTCTGGTAAGGTATCTGCTGGGCAGATTAAAGTTGAAACGTCAGCATACTGAACTACTTTGGCATGTGTTGTGGATGAGGCTAGATCATTGGAGAAGATGGTGAAAAGAAGGGGTTCTAGTATGAACCCTTGGGGGATTCCAACTGAGACAGGCAAAAGTGGTGATAGTTCAGATTTCCATCGTACTGCTTGTTGTCTGTCAGAAAGATAGCTTAGGAACCAGGAGAGGGAAGTCTTTGATAGGTTTAGTGAGGCAAGAATATTAAGGAGTTTCTGATGGGAGACAGTGTTAAATGCTTTTGACATGTCTAGGAAGATTGATGCTACTTGCTGGTTTGAATTTCTCAGTTGGTTGATGGTGTTAGAGAAATAAATTAGGGCTGTGGTTGTGTTGTGTTTCGGTCTGAAGCCATGTTGAGAGGGAGAGATAAGGTTGTGAGATAATAGGTATTGTAGTATTTGAGTGGATGCATTTTTCCAGAATTTTGACACAAGGGGAAAGGATAGCTATGGATCTGTAATTGTTTAATTCTGTTGATGTTCCTCCTTTATGTAAAGGGGTGATATAAGAAATTTTCCATAATTTTGGGACAAATTGTTCTGCAATAGACCTATTTACCAGAATGGAGATAGGCAGAGCTATGGCATCAGTTGATAGTTTGAGGCACTCACTAGGGAGTTGACCAGCTGCTGAGGAAGAAGGTCTCAGTTTTTTCAGCATCGTTCTTATGGTCTGAGTTGGGACAGGTCAAAAGAGTTGTTGTTAGTTTCCACATTAGGTGGAAGAGACGGTGGGGTGGAATTGTTCCCTGTTACTAAGAAGAGGATGGTGTTTATAAAGTAGGTGTTGATTTGTGAGATAATACACATGCTTTGGTTATTGGTTGTTGGATCTGGAGTTGTAGTTTTACCTGGGTGGAGGAGGGAGTTAATTGCTATGTATGTCCTGGAACATCTATTTCTATACCTCCACTGGGTATATGGCAATCTCAACTGCTTGTGTGCAGGAATGTCAGGAACACTGTTATCTCATCCAGGAGTCAATAGTGGGCTACCACTGGGGGCATTCCTTGACCTCTTATACTGGGATATCTTATTGGCTACATGAAGGATAATGTCAGAGCAGTATTGCCAACATACCTCCCAGGATCTATCGTGACCTTCCCCAGTATTTATCAGGTTGATCAGATCTGTCCATGCTTCATTTCTCCGTACAGTATTTCCTACCCATCCAAGGATACTGTATCCATGCTGGTTCAGAGCATCAATGATGAAGTCATTTTGTCAGGGGCAGAAATTGTCACCTCTACTTTGGTTTGTCATAGACAGTGAAATGCACCTAGTACATTTTCTACTGGGCCCAAATATGGACACAATGATATTGTAAGCATATATCAGTTGACCTGTTCTCCATTTATGTGCAATGCTAAGCAATATAAAACAGACCCTGTCATGTATATTACTGTTAAATATATAAGAACATGAATGATATGAAAACAACAGATGCTGCTCTGATCCTCCAGAGGATATTGCAAATTCCTTCCATAGCTTCTTCACTGAGACAATTCAGTCTCTAGCCAATCGACTAACTCCCAGCAGTGACGCTCCCAATTCTGCCACACCCAGTGCCCAATTCACATTTACCTTTAAACCTATTCCTACATCACTCATTTGAACCCTACTTAAGAAGTTAAGACCTACCACTTTAGCAGCTGACCTCCTCCCTGCAGAGTATTTGCAAAAAGCTACAGACACTATAGCCTACTCTGTGTCTATATTGATCAATATAACTATCTCCAAAGCAGCCATCCCCTCTATCTGGAAGATATCACATGTTATACCTCTCCATAAAGGAGGCAGTTCCAATGAACTGTCTAACTTCAGACTCATAGCTATATTATCACCACTAGCCAAAATTATGGAGAAATGTGTCCATAAGCAACTCATGTACTATCTTATTCAAAACAAGCTATTGGACAACTCCCAGCATGGATTTAGACCATCCCACAGTACCACAACAGTTCTCCTTTCTTTCTCCAATGTTATTAACCACAATGGAAATAACAACAAACTATCCTCTGCTCTCTTTCTAGATCTCTCAAGAGCCTTTGATATGGTGAACCACCAACTACTTATCCATACTATGAAGGTCCTCTCCTTAGATAATCACACTCTTCAATGGTTTCAAGCTTACCTGCATGGAAGACAACAAGTAGTCCTCTGGAAGAACAAGCTCTCTACATGTCTTCCCATAATTCTAGGAGTTCCCCAGGGCTCTATACTAGGACCCCTTCTCTTCTCTGTCTTTATCAATGACCTTCATACTGTTATCCCAAATGCTACCTGCATTCAGTATGCAGATGACCCCACTTTGATTTGTTCAGCCAACTCTCAGACAACTCTACACTTACTAACCCAAAAAACTTTCAGCATTGTGGAAGATTGGCTGTCTAATAGACAGCTGATCTTAAACCCTAACAAAACGAAGCTGCTTCTCTTCTCCCTCACATGCAGGTCCTCTCAACTGCAATTTATAACAACACCATTATCTCCCCTGACACCCATACCAAATTCCTGGGAGTTATAATTGATAACAACCTTAAATTTGATATGCATGTCAATAAATTCACAATAGGACAACCATGTAACCAATGTGCCACATGCTCAATATGAATAGACTTTAAACATTCATTAACATGCACATCATAATATAATAGCTATGTGTAAACTGAAAATATTGGTTAGCTGTCGTACACAACCACAGCGAGTGAGACAGATCAGAAAAATGAAAGTTACTGTCAATATATGGGATGCAACATAATGCTATGAAGAAAACCTTTAGAAAATGAGCAACCACAGTAACATGAACTGTTATGCACAAATACCTATTGCTATATTGTTTTAACAACATGGTAAACAGTCAGCAGGCAATGCCACCCCCATTGTGTCTGCATGGGATGAAATGCACTAACAACCACTGCTATATTACTGTTATAAGAAAATATCTGTACAGTAGCAATTGGACAAGTTACAGAAACCCTTGGAATGCCTCATTATCTGTAGGCATACCACAGACAATACAAGGTAACCAGCCATGAACATAGATATGTTTTAATTCTGGCACTATCCATAGTGCATGTATAACTGAACATCATTGAATATCATCTCAATATATCAATATTGATATCAATAAATATTGATTAACATGCAATGGACAGATTATAAGAATATGGTGTATTTTAGACGCTTTTGCTAACAAAATGTGACTGTCAACATGTATAAATAGATGTATAAGGAGTAATGATAATAACATAGGTATTTAAAATAGCAATATATCCCATCACAGGAATGCCAGCAGGTTTGACACTACCTTTGAAGCTATCTGTACGTTAGGCATACTTTATAGTAAGACTACATATGTACATAAAGATTTTTGTACATTTGAGCCATACATAATTAAAGAGGTTCATTATCATTCAAGGGTTTGGAATCCTATTTGTGCACATCTGCATAAGTTCTCAAAATTCACAATAACTGATAGCTTGACTAACGGGATGATACTCTGTGCAAATACCTAATAGGTGTCACTAAACAGGGCCATATGTAGCATGTGCTTTCACCCTGCAATGATCTGATACCATCCTATAAGTGCAACTTTTAAAACGTGATCTCGATACATTTACTGCTCATACCATTGCTATCTCCAAACTGAGAGGAATCTCAGAGCAATTTTCTTAAGGCTTTTTTCCTGACCTGCATCAACAAAATGGCTACTGTGAGGGGGATTCAGCATGTCCTGGTGCTGAACTTGACTGAGGAGAGGTTGATCCAGATGCTCACCATCTATGCTGGATTTGAACAGGGTATGTGAGCACAGCCCAGGAACTTTGCAATGATCAACATATGGAACTGGATTGTGAGTGAGCACAGTTGACAGACAGGGATCATCAGGACTGGAGTGCAAGTTCATGACTGCTATGATGACTCTGAAGGGATGCAGAAGATCTTCAATAGAGGTTTACTAAAGTGCAAATACAGTCTGTGGATGCATACATCAGATCTGGTGTAGCTGTATATTCCTATGGAAATCACACATATATCTGTGACCCATATGTCCTGAATATTATTTTAGTCATTACATACCTGTTCTGTCACTTAGCTCATCTACTTAAACAATAAGGCAAGGTGAGTGCTCTTCCCCTCTGCATGGCTTCAATTCCCATGGTGTTTATTTTTTCTTTAATAGTGTTTGTCATGTACACACTGTTGAACATAAGACCTATTTTTGTTTGGCAATTTATACTGCACATCATGTCACACATCCAGCATAGCCATGTTTCACTGATACAAACAGCACATATGCTAAATATGACTACATATTTCTCCATTATCGGCAACAGTCTGAGACCATGGCACAGAATACTTCTGTATGTGTAAATACTGAGCCATACAGACCTGTATATTATTCACCCATGCAGTAGAAACTGCACATTATTGTTAAATACGGTTGTTGTATTCATTAATTTAAGAACACTGCAGGTTGGCATGTCTACCAGATGTTAGAGTTTATAAACGTAACGCAGTCTGGTTGTTATGTTACACATTTCAATTCTGTGAGGACCATAAAGACCTATAACACTTAGCTGTCAGATGAGTGTGTATTCCTCTGTTATCTGCAGAAATACAGACACTTCAACAGTAGCTTGTTATTGGGGAAAGTACTGTGCTGTGCCTTAGCTCAACCTGTTAAGTAAGAGGCCAACATACATAATCATGGATGCATGTGGGTTTGAAACCATGCAGGGAGTAGCTTCAATTAGATTTTTATCTGTATGTGTTAACATTTTGAAACTGATTGTCCAGATACTTGCTTGTTAAGGTATACAGTTATTTTGTACATCTTTACTCCTATAGCATTTATTTGTCCGATTACTATGGATATCTCCATTATCTGTACATTTTCTGGAAACAGAATAGCTTTGTTAATATAGCTGTACGTGTAGGACTTTGACCATATAGGAATACTTCACTTGTACACTTGGAACACAGCTCTCAAACAATCAGGTATATGTCTCAACACAATCAGAGACTAATCCAGAAATACTCTGCAACAATCAGGGACACGTTACCACTATTAATGTGTGATAGTGATGGAATACAGTAATGTGAAATAATGCATGTTTGCCAAAGTTAAGGTAGTCTATACCTCTACTTATTGTCATTATTTAATAAGTGAATTCACCACTTCTTTTTCTAGTGTTTAAGGTGGGGAGTGAGAGGGACAGACCTACACTCTAAGTCAAAGTCACGAACATCCATGAATATCAGGGATATTTGTGAGGTATGATTTGGTATGTAACCTATTTAGACATTTCCTACCCTCCAGCTTAACCTTCAGTGCTGGTGTTAGCATTTTGGGGGCACCCAGTAAATTCCAATTTGGGGGCCCCTAGGCACTTCCAGTCTAAGTATTTCCCTATCACTGCCACCCTTCCTATGCAACTTTTTAGTTCATGATGCAAAATATTAGTTGTAGCATGCATAATGTCCTGTAGCTGCAATGCCCTTATATTACAACAGGCCTATATACCACTTTATGTTGGCCCATCTCACAGAGGGACATTCACAGTTACTGGCATTTAATTGCCACAAACACATGTAAAGGTATGGACTTAGGTAAAATGGTGCACTATCCCTAATGTTTCAGCCCCCCACCCACATACACAAATCCTCCAGTCCTCTCCTCTTTTTCCCCAACTTGAGTACCCCATATCATGCACATTACTTTTTTCCCCTTTTCTCCCATTTTTGCTATAACTTTCTGTATGCTCTGAATTGCATTTTAACATTTTTTTTCTTTTACACCATCCATGATGGCTTGAACAGAAATTATGATTAAGGAAAGAACTTCAATGTTGCTGTTCAGTTTGTTTTCCGTGCATCCTTTCAACACACCTTTCCTGACCAAGACAGCACAGTAATAACTCAAATAAGCCAGGGCCCAAGAAGCCATAGAGTTATAGATGCCCTGGAATGTACTTTAGAGCATTTCCCGCCCTTTTAATCAATATATGGCCTAAACAAAAATCACGAGTAAGGAAAACATTTCTGTCTTATTTTTTTTCTTTCAAGGAAGACATAAGCTGTACCCAAGGCTTAATGTCCAATACTGACAAAATAGTAGCAAAAAAATTAACAAGCCAGTTGTTGTGGGGATAAACAGGTCATATGTGGGAATACTGCATGCTTCCCTAACCCCCAAAAAGACAGCCACTGCCTATGCATCTCTCTTGTGTTAGATTGGGATGAAAGCAGAGGGAAAAATTGCCACAATTATGTATTTCAAGTGACTGCTCTGACACATATAGATACCATGCTTCCTCACTCCTCACCCATAATCCCCAAGGCAGCCATCTGTAAATGTGCCTGATTGTATGATGTGAGGAAAAACATAATGATTAGAGTAATGTATTCTACTTTGTTTTTCCTAGACAGTACCTTATTTGTACACTTCTGGGGTCTGTGAGAAAATAAAAGAAGCAATGACCACCCTGTCTTCAGCCCAAACACAAGCTATAATGACCTCCTGTGCACACCTCTTTTTTGACTGTGATGAAAATTAAAAAAGTAATAACCACACAAACCCCAGCCCCGTGCATAACCTGTAGCAGCTATCTCTATACACACATCTGAGCAGGGATGGTTTTAGAATGGTTGCAGTTGAGACAAACGGCCATTGTAAGCTTTTTCCTAACAGGACCATATCACATCCCTGTTTGGGTTAAAAAGCGTAATCAGAAAATTAATACATTTCTTGTAATTTTTTCCTAACCAGCAACAGCTTTTTTGGGGCCCCACACAGTCATGAATGATTAAGGGATCTCTCTGAATCCATTTATACTGTCTGGTAAATGGTGGCCACCAGACGTCTAGAAGATCTAAGTGTCTGAATATCTGTTCATAGGACCATAGGAAGTGACTAAGCTATGGGCCCGGAGGCTCTTACAAGCCTAGCCAAGAATTTAGCCCATGTTCTGACAAGTCAGCACCTGATGCCCTTGTCCAGCAGGGAAACAGGTGGAATTCCAGGGGTGCATTTTCTCTACCCCATCAAGTTATCCAGGGTGTGCTTAAAAAGGGTTAATGAGGAACTCTGCTTGACATGGAGAGGGAGTCAATTCCACAGAGTAGGGAGTCTCTGGGACACAAATCTGTCCCACCAATAAGTCCTGTTGATGTCATGGACCAAGTAGAGGTCAAACTTGCGGGTTACTCGAATGGAGCTTGACTTGCAGATATGCAGCAGTCCAATCAAGGTGGGGTCTGAGATTGCTTTGTTTGCCAGACAGAGATCACCCTGAGAAATCTGTATGAGACTGAGTAGAGGGACAGGGCATTAGCCTATCTGAGTAGGGTAGATGTTTGAGACTCTAGATTCTGCTGGTGAGGAAGTTCTGTGGTCTCTCCAGCTGCTGCATGTGCTTTGTCAGGTACATGCCAAAAGGGGTGTTGTACTCAACAATGGGTCTTAGAAGGGAAGATTATAGGGATGTTATGACCTCCTTGTACCTGGATGAGATAATCTTCCTAATGAGGTGAGCCATATAGAAAGCTGTCCATACAATGGAGGTAACATGGTGGTCCAAAGTCAGTTTGCTATCAACCTGGGTGCCCAAGTCCCTCACAACTGACTGCATGCTTAGGACCTTGTTATTAATGTGATAATTTGTGGGAATGTCACTCTCCCTATAGGGGATGATGATGATGCATTTTTTGGCATTCAGCTTGAGGTCATGTTTCTGGGACCAGTCATTTGTTGTGGAAAGACTCTCTTGGAGGATGTCTATGTCACTAGGAGAACATATGACATTACCATGCTTGCAGTCATCTGCAAACATGGTCAGCCATAGCCCACTGGTTTTGGCCTGCACCTCAGAAAAGTATATCCCAAACAACAGAGGCCCCAAGACTGATCCCTGGGTTATACTGCTTGTTACGGGTCTACTGCTTAAGGTGGCTTCCCATATTTTGACTAGGTGAGTTTTATCAGTGAAACAGTTTGCTACCTATCTGTTAACATATAGATATGCCTAGTTGAGAGAGTTTATCTATTATACCAGAGTGGGAAATATTATTGAATGCTTTGGCCAGGTCAAGGTAGGTGGTGTGCACTGTCTTCCTCTCATCCATGGCTTTGGTGACTGTCTCAAAGAAGTCGACTAAATTTAACAAGCATGACCTCCCCTTGATGAAACCAAACTGTGTGGGATTGAGTGTTTGGAGATTGCTGATGCCCTTGTTAATGAGAACCATGATAATCCATTAATGGCCTTGGAGCTCAGGCTAGTTAGGCTGATGGGTCTATAACTTCCTAAATTGGTGGATGCTCTATCTTTGTGCAAAGGCATGACAGTGGCTATCCTCCACTCAGCTGGGATGAAGCCAGTACTCAAGTTCTGGTTGAATAGGGTGCCTAATGGGGCTGTATGTTCCTGCCTGAGTTCATGTAGGATGTAGCCTGCAATGTCCCATGGATTGGGTCCCATGGAGGCTGTATTTCTTGCCTTTGAGAAGGCAGAAATGACTTGCTCCCTAGAGATAAAGGGAGGGGGAAAGTGCTGAAGATGTCCTGATTTACTGATGGGGGACGGAGGGGTGAACTTTTCACTGAACCTGTCTGTCAGCAATTGGCTATATCTATGGTTTTGTGTATGTGGTGTCATTGACCAGCAGTTCTGAGCAGCTCTGAGTGCTTCCTTTGAGACAGCAGACTATGTGACAAGGGCCTTATGATTGTCTTTAGTAGAAGTGGCCAGTTTGGACTCAAAGTTTGCTTTGTAGGATTTCAGTAGTGCTCTTATTTGCTTGTTCAGGCTAAGGAGAGATTGCATCCAATTAGGCACCTGCTCCTTCTTGGTCCTGGACAGCAATTTCTTTCCTTTTACTATAGAGTTTATTTATTGCAGATTTCCACCAGACATGTTTACTCTTCCTTGAGGAGGAGGATTTTGTCCTGTTGGATATTCCTGATTCCATGTAGCTATATAAATGCTTGTATAGTACTTTGGTGTAAGTTATATACATTTGCACCAGTTCCTACAGAGGAGGAGGGGGCTGTGAAGCTGCTTATTACCTTCCCTCAGGAGGTTGTTATCAGCTTTGGAGAAGTTTTTATGCTTGACCCTAACTAGGGCAGTTGGAGGAGATGGTGACTTTGAAAGTAACCACTCTGTGGTTGGATCTTACCAGGGACGATGACACTGTAAGGATGCTGCAATGGTTACTTGTGTTGGTTAATACCAAGTCTAAGATATTATCACCTGTTGTGGGGGTTGTGACCAGCTGGTCCAAGGCTGTTGCACTGACAAAATCAAGGAATCTCTAGGCATTTGTGTTTTGGCATGAGTAGCTCTTCCAATCTATGGTTAGATAGTTAAGGTCACCCAGGATCAGAGTAAAGGGTTGAATCATGATTGCTTCAAAGATGTCCAGATAGGTGGAGTGGGCATCTTGAGTCAAAGTTGTAGGCCTGTAGCTAGCTATGATTTGAATAGGGGTCTTGTCAATGGTTAACTGCACCTGGAGTGTCTCCATTGTGTCATACTGTTTAACCAGCCTGGAGGTGTGTATGTCTTTTGCTTTACTGCCCATGGTTTGGGTCTGAATGTATGATAGGATGAGTAACCTGGTAAGACTGGGGTGCTCTTCACAGCTTTGAACCTGATTTCTGTGACTGTACAAATGTCAGCATCTTCCAAGGTTATGAAGTCTTACAATGAGTGCAGTTTCATGTTTAGACTCCGAGCATTTAGCAGCATAACATTGTAGTTTAGACCTCATGGCATTGCCTAGAAAATGCACTATGGGGAGGCAAGAGCCTTTGCCAGAAGCCTGAAGCCCAAGGAAGAAAGATGCAGGCCATCTCTGGCAAAGCATCGTGGTCTGTCGATCATGTCTTCCTAGGCTGTCATGTACTGGATCCCCTAGAAATGACACCAAAAACTAAGCCACTTGTTAAAGTCTATCATTTTCTGTTTGTATTGAGGCATCATTTTGGGTGAGGGTAGAATGCTGCTTAAGGCTAGGGATATATCTGCCTGGGACACACATTCAGCAAGCTTGATCATGTCTCTTTTCATATAGTCCAAGGAGGTACATCTCAAGTCATTCACACCGACATGGTCTATGACAGAGTCATAACAGTACTCATTGTTGAGACACTTGAGTGCATGTGTTATATGGCAGATTCTAGCACCTGACAAACAACTAACAGTGACTTTCCCCTTATCCAGCCTGGTTTGGGGCACATCTGTGTGTCTCACAATGGAGTCGTCTGTGACTAATGTGTTGGATTCATGGTTAGGCAATAGTGGCTGTGAGACACAGGTGTGTGGACTATGTGTGATGTGTGGTGTGATGGGCTGTGGAGACTTCTTTTGTTTGGGTATGTTTTTGTTGAAGACCTCCACATATGTGAGTGTGTGTTGTGTAGGTGTGGCTGGTGTTTGAAGTGTAGTGTTTGTGCTGACAACCTTCTCAGTGCCAGACATATTGACTTGTAAGGAAGAGACCATAGACTCTATGTTCTTAATGTAATTGCATCTCTCACAAATTGTGTTCCTAGGTGGTAGTAATAGAGGGTTGTCCATGTACATGAGCCAGTTGCTACACTGTCTCAGGATGCCCATATCAACCAGATTAACAGGAGAAACCATAGGAAATTGTCCATCCATATTTGTCAGAATCTGAGGGAGAGAGGCCAGAGAGTGCTAAGGGGTAAAGGGTGAAAGGTCTAAGATGACTGCTACTAGGTGATCACACACATGCCACTAGGAGAAAATTTGTAGCTGGAATACCTCACAATGGGTTAAAAATAGTGCAATGCACAACATGCAAAACAAGTTCAAATCAGCTCAAATGTGGTGTTTAAATACCACAAAAATAGAAGATTCTAGTAATACAGAAATCTAGCCAATCTGGCTAGCCCCTGGTCTCTTTACCAATCAGCTTGTGCCAAACAAGGTCCAGGCAACCCTGCTAATTTCACTAGCAGAAAAGACAGGCCACCCTACCAGCACAAGATGGCTGCCAGAAACACAAAAGGCAAACTGAATATGGCTGCCAAAAACAAAGAAGACACTAACAGTTTGGGATGCATCAAACCTGTATCCAGACTATGCTACTCAATTTAAAGGTTAAGAACACAGTAAAACTCACAGAAAAGCACTGATTAACCACTTACAGACAAAAACAAAACTCACAGTATGAAAAATATAGTTAAACAGTAATGAAATGCAGTAAAATGCAGTTAAACAGTAATGAATTGCAGTAAATAGCAATAAAATACAGTTAGAAATGAAATGCAGTTAATTGGTAAATTGCTTTAAAACAGTGAAAATGTGATAAATTAGCTTTAAGGCACAGATAAAAATGAAAGGCAAATGAAATGCAATAAAATACGTGAAAATAAATGAAAACAGCACTTAGACTGGTCTTGCAGCCTTAGGAATTTTGTAAAACATCCCAGGGATTATGTACTTCAGCAGAACCTGTTTTGAACAAGCCCAGACCAGCTCAAACATGGTGTTTAAATAGCACAGAAAATAGAAGATTCTAGTAATACAGAAATCTAGCCAATCCCGCTAGCCCCTGCTTGTTTTAACAATGAGCTTGAGCCAAACAAGGTCCAGGCAGCCCTGCTACTCTCAGTAGCAGAGAAGATAGAGCCCTACAAACAAAAGATGACTGCCAAAAACACAGAAGGCAAACACAAGATGACTGCCAGAAGTACAGAAGGCAAAAACAAACAGATCTGGGTCCAACAAACCTGTATCTAGACTATGCTACTCAGTTTGTGTTAAGAACACAGTAACACTAACAGAAAAGCACAGATTAACCACTTACAGACAAAAACAGAACTCACAATATGAAAAAATACAGTCAAACAGTAATGAAATGCAATAAAATGCAGTTAAACAGTAATGAACTGCAGTAAATAGCAATGAAATACAGTTAAACAGTAACAAAATACAGTTAATCAGTAAATTGCTTTAAAACAGTGCAAATGTAATAAATTAACTATAAGGCACAGATAAAAAATAATAGTTAAGTGCACATGCAATAAAATATGTGAAAATAAATGAAAAAGCACTTAACTAGTCTTGTAGCCTCAGTAATTTTGGAAACTGTCCCAGAGATGATGCACCTCAGCAGAGCTTTTTAGCTACATTTTTTACTGATACCCAGAAGAATAATGTAAGTGTCCTGGCATTATAGGATGTGTGCATAGATAAAAATCAGTGACATTTTTGCACACACACACACACACACACACACACACACACACACACACACACACACACACACACACACACACACACTCACAAGCATAAAACATAGCATTATTAGCTTTGAATTTGGTTCAGCAAAATAACAATACATTGTGCAAGACTGGTACAGCCACACCAGATCACTGACTGCTGTCAAGCAATCATCAAACAACAGCAGGGGTAAGTCACTTTTATTTACCAGTTGAGGAGTAATGCATACCTGTCCTTGATTTCACAGACCTTCTCTGATTTTGCTCATAATGTTGCTCTATCATTCGTAAAATGTTTGATTTGCTGATAAATCATTCAGGATTACAGACAGTCAAGAACTCCAGACAGAGTTTCATACTTATTTTCCAAAAATGCATGTTGATGCAAAAGGTGTTATTATATTAACTTTTTTAAGTGAATTAGAGCAATACTTACAACATGCTGCTGATTTTGAGCCTTTTATTCTGATATTACTTTTGAGCCGCGGTGGTGCAGCGGTAGCCTGTTTGATTCTCAGCTGGAGTGCCTTCTGTGTGGAATCTGCATGTCCTCCCCGCAGTCGAGTGGCATTTGAAAGACATGCATGAATGGGTGTACCTTCGCTGAAGGTTGGCGTTGGGCTGGCAACTCAGCACCATAAAAATCTACTGCCAATCATTAGCGGACCGGAGTTCCACTGTGGCGACTCCTAACTGGGAAAAGCCGAAAAGACAAACATTCTGATATTAATTTTGGCATTGCACTGAATTCTTCAGCAAAGAAGTTGATAGTTGTAGTATCTGATGTTCTGCAAGTATTTTTAAAACTCCCTGAAAGAGAAAACCATCACTGAAGATTACAAGCATCATCTGTTCTTAAAATTCAAGGTTTACACTGAGGTCAGTTAGTCTGGACTGCTGATCTCTCTAGTGTTTACATTTCTCATGTTCATTATCAGTGTCCATTATCAGCTTTATACTAACAGGTTCATATCACAGCCCTGTTCAGGTTGAAGAGTATAATCAGGAAATTAACACATTTTTCACTAATTTTTCCATAAATAGCAGCAGCTTTTGTGGGGCTCCCACACAATCAAGGATGATTAAGTCCCTCATCTGCATCCACACATATTGCAGGTACCTAAAGCTGGCTATGTTGTTAGTTTTAGAGAGAATGCCCACCAGAAGGGTTTACCTTAGCCAGGGGCACTATGTCAGTGGTAAAATATTTAATGGCATTGTGAAGCCTGTTACTTGATAAAACATTGTTACTACAAACAGAATATATATCATTTAATTTTAAAGGAAATATAAATAAGAATACCCACCTGGTTTATTATGTATACAAAAATGCTGTACTAGTTTTTGTTGGTTTGACAGACATGTTATAAAATATTAGATAAGATAACTTGCTGTGGTTGGGGCCCCCAGAGACCGCAGGGTTCACTGGGGCCTAAAGCCAGCTATGCTAACTTTCATTTTGATGCATGACATACCAGTGATGAACATGAAGTCCTTTGTATTTGTCTGTTAAAGTTCAGCTACATGTTCTATTGCAATGTCTGAGACTCTGATCTATGAAATGTTACTTTTGTGTATTTTTGTTGTAACCAGTATGCTGCCATGCAATCAGGCTTGCATGATTCGGTTTACAAATGCACAACACATAGTGCATATTGGACTGTAGTTTACCAATCTTGTAATGTGGAAGCCCTGATCAATGTTTTTATTCTTTCCCTGCACAGTCCTACCTTTGAGTTGTTTAACTGTAGTTATTCCATATAGTCAGAGCAAAGATGAATTAGCTAGGCAGACTGGTGTCAGGATTATAGTGGGAACACAAGTCACAGGTTTGAATCTCATGTGCTCCAATTTATGTTCAGTACTCTTCCACAGTGTAAAGTGCTGTGTGTGCAACAGCAGTAAATGAACAGACAAAAGCTGTAAGATGTGCTGCTCATCACTCTATTTCACTGCTATTTTATAAATACCTAGTCCATGCCATTCATTCATGCATCATACCTTTTTCAGGTGATAATGTAGTGAGGTGCTGGGAATTAGGCATTATGCTTCGAGCAGATGCATAGGTTGTAGGAACAGAGTGATCAAAGTGGTGTGTTAGACATTTATACATTATTTTACCTAGAATAGATCATAACATTTATTTTGGAGTGTTTTGGTTTGCAGCTTTATGCATACTAATATTGTTGTTGTTCTCGGGTGTCATATTGCATTCCAGCTATTTGATGTTGTTGTGTCAGTCAGTGATCACATTGCTTTGCTCATCTCATTTGCACATATCTAGATTTTTCATCTAACTATATCTCCATAATACACATAGGTTATTAAGGGACTGTTAGCATGCCATCCATTACTTGCACAGATACCTGGCTAACAGTTGCGAGTCATTCACATACTGACACCTCAAAATAAACATGTGAGGCACACATACAAAATAGGGAACATAGTAGTAGCACTATTCTATTAGATAGTATGCTTGATAATGTAGTGAGGTATAGATCAAGTGTTACCAACTGTAAGCTACAGTTATATTGTTTTGTTTTTAGTTTAGCTGTGGTTCTGTGTTGTAGCACTTGTTTTACAATGTAGACACTTCTCAGTGTTGCATATCCCATTGTCATAGCATGCTTGCCTTGATATGTCATGATATTTACATGTGCTAGCTGTACACATTTGTTTGCCATGAGCAGTGATGGCTGGTTCCTAAAGGGTCAGGTCATAGCAGGATTTCCACACCTATTCTATGCAATGTATGCCATGTTTGTGTGTCATGCATAGTGATTGCTGCAGGATTTCCACACCTAATCTGTGCAACACATGCCATGTTTGTTTGTCATGCATAGTGATTGCTGCAGGATTTCCACACCTGTTCTGAATAATGCATGCCATGTCATGCACCTGAGTAACCTGCTGACAGTCTGTGATAGATATAGTGCCCTGTGCATGGATCTCTATTCATAGAATCCATACATATTGATAAGAAAACTTATGGAATGTGTCATGCAAATGACAGTACACCTCCCAGACTCACTTGTTTTGCTATAACTTATACATACTCCTTACAGGCTATATCATCTGAGAAGTAGATTTTATGGCACATTTAAAGTATTATGATATATCCTGTGTCTCATATGCAGGGATAATGATGATGGTATAGTAAATGTCCATGCTTCTCAACCTCTTAGAGCAAAAAATCTGGACAAGCCAATAAATAATGGGCAGACAAAGGCCCCAAAATAGGGACATTTTGTTAAATATTGCTCTTATAAACTTAGAAAGTTAATAGAATGACAGGATTTGCATCAACTTAAATTTTCTGAAGTGTATGACATCTGAAACTCAAATGTCTGTCATTATTTTCTGATCTCATTCCTCAATGATTTACCAATAATTTACCAGAAAACCACACTTTTATGAGAAACAGACCAACAATCTGAGGCAATAATCTGGACATTCTGTGAAAATCTGTACAGTTGAGAGGTATGTAAAATGTATATTACGTTCTTTATGTGCACATCAGTTTCATAACAGCAATGTTTTTCACAGGAATGTGCAGACTGTTAGAAATGTTATTCTCCTTGTTATGCTTTGGATTCATGCCTTACATCAGCTGTGGTGATACATTTGCCTATGGGCATATGGTAGTGTAATGTGTCATACTAAATGTTTTCCATCTGATGACTGTGTCACAGTGGATATGTTATATACTCATATAGTTGCTGAAATGCATATTATGTGCTTTCTTTCTTGCAGTGTGTTTCACCTTGACAGATCATGTGACCAATGGCTGCTCTTCTATCAGATGCCAGAGATGGAAACAATGATACCACTGCCTGAGTACTCAGAGTTTAAGGATGATGACAGTGATGGGGCCGATGATGATGATGACAGACCTGGACTTGCACATGCCATCATCTCTACTGCACCCTGGAGGAGAGGTTGACCACCACCACAGGTAGATGCTTTTCAGGACCAGTTCACGAAGGTTATGACTAATGTCTTTTGGACTCAGATGAGGGCCCTGATGAGGAATTTTTTTCCAGGACATGTCACAGGTCATGGGTGACTGCTTCAAGGGAAATAGCCAGTGAGATCATTCATAATTTCAACCACATCAGGGTGGCCCCTCAGGACTATAAGTATTGCCTGTGAGGGGGCAGAGCCAAGATAGCCAACTGACAGCAGCAGTTTTTTAGAACGCCATGAAACTAGTATAAAAAACAGGAAATAACTTATTTTATTTTAGCAAAAATACTTAGAATTGGTAGATAAAAGTATAAACTATATTATTAGTAACTTTGGTGAACTTAGGAAAGTTTTTCCTGTCAAATTATAAAAGAGAATATATAATTTGTGGAGATGAGCACTTTGAAGACTTCTCATTCTGACATGGCTTTAAAAAATAAATGCAGCTTGTGACATCTGCTCTATAAGAACTCTCACTAAAAATGGATAATTTTAAAGAGAATTTACAAAACCTCAAGGAAAATTGTCAGAAACAAACTGATTCTCTCAAGGAACTTATACAGCAGCATCAACCCAGAATAACATACTTAGAAGCATCCCTGAATGATCTTGATGGAAGACTGAAGGAAGAAGAAAGCCAGAAAGATTTCCTCATCAAACAAAACACATGGCTTCTCAATAAAGTGGATGACCTGGAAAACAGGGAGAGAAGGTCAAATATAAGGCTTTTTGGCATCACTGAGAGAGCTGAAGGAGAAGATATTTATTTCCTGAATTCCTGGATTCCAGAGTTTTTAGATTTAAAGGAGGGTCTGTCCTTTGGTATTGAAAGGGCTCATAGAGCTTTAAAAAAGCCAGTGTCAACATCCTCCTCTACTCCTCCCAGATCAATAGTCATAAAGTTTCTATCTTATTTGGACAAGGAGTTGGTCCTAAAATCTGCCTGGAGGAAAAATCCATTAAAGTTTAGTCAAAACTCAATTAGGTTCGATAATCACTATTCTACCAGGGTTTTGGAACAAAGGAAAAAAGCTTGGCCATTAATAAAATTGTTAAAGCAGAATAACATCAAAACTTAGCTTGTCTTTCCTGCCAGAATAAAAATTCTATATCAGAATGAAATGAGATCATTTAATGCCCTAGAGGAAACCACTGTCTTTATTAAAAACAATAACATTATTTCCTTACCTGAAGATATGGAATGGGCATCTGCTTCTCTGAAGAGAGCTACTGATAAATCTTCTTGGACTGATGTTAAAAAGAAAAAACAAAAAACTGAGTCAAAGATTGTTGTTCCCACTAAATCTCTCAAAACATCTACTGCAACTGGACTTTAATTTCTTTTTCACTTGCTAAATCTTCAAGTAAGGTATGTCATGACAATATTTTTCTTATTGTTTTTTTTTCTCTTTTTGTTTTTTTTCATTTCTATACTTTTTGTTCATATACACATTAAATAACTGTTTATGCTTTTTAGTATATTAGTATAATATTACTGGTTTATTGAGTGATATAATTGAACAGTAAGCTATCTTTGCTTTTATGACCTTAAGATGACATGCTTTATTTCAAATAATGTATAGCCCTTTGCCCTGCTAAATGCTCTTCTGAGTTATTACACAGGCATAGTCACTGCTTAGATTAATTTATCAAAACTGTTTTGGATACATGGGATAACAGGGCATATCTATGATTTAGTATATATTAACTAGCTTCTTTAATATTTATAACTTCTGATTGTTTCAGAATAAATATTGGTTTCTATGCGAACAAAAAGCTGTTTGCCGGCTTTTGACATAAACTGGGTCTCTCTGACAGTTATATGCTAGTATGTTTTATGGCACAAGGTTTTTCAATGGTTACAATTTATGTTTCCTGTAGAGTTTAATCTTAAAGTACTGTTTTCTATTTCATTAGCAACAGTTATTTTACTGTTTGGAAGTATCTGACAGTTAAATTTTGCATTTGTTACTGTAAATAAGCAGACTTTGGTAGTACAGTTAAAATGAGGTCAGGAAACTGTACTGTGTAGCATTCTGGGTGGGAAAATGTCAGTTTGAAATTTAAGAAGTGAAACTTTCTTCTTAGCTCGTGACATGCATTCTATGAATGCAGATCAGATTACATTACATTTAATATGTATATGTAAGACTAATTGTGAGTGTCAAGTCTCTGACTGGTTAATATAGCATAGTAGGCTTCTTTTACAAGAACTATGAGCTACACTGTCTGCAAACATATTCATGGTTCCCTTTTATAATAGTGACTATATTTTGTGATCAAATATATACAGAAATGTTATTTTTTCTGGTAAACAGTTAATTACAGCCACTATTTCTAGTGAATATACTTAAGTTTTTTTATAAATTGATCTTTATAAATAACTTTCCTATGCAGTTAGCAAGTGTTTAGTGTAGGATTATACATTTACAGGAAATGCTTGTGACTAATGGTAATAACTGTAAGGATGCTCAAACATCATACTAAATCCTAACAAATATAGGTGTGAATAACTCTGATTGAACTATAATTACTTTGCATTTAATATGTTGATTTTCTTATTGTATCTTAGATATTATTTATGTTTCAGATGTCGTGTTTTCAGTTATTATAAAGTCATGTATTTTAGTATATCAGCACATCATGACAGGGAAAGAGCTCAGTAATATCTATGACACGATAACACAACAAACAAGTTATGAGTTTCAGTATTACCCTATTACTATTGTAAAAGTTTACAGCTATCTTGATCTTAATTCTGTCTTTAAGTCATTCACCTTTAAGACCTGTTATCCATAGTAAGTTTTATATAAATAATAGATTTTACTAAAATTTCCCATATTAACTGATGACAGTTAATTATTATTGATTTTAGTCAGTCATTTATATATCTGCTATTCCAAAGCTTAGGAGTTAATTAAAGACAATTTGGTCTTATGGAATATTTCTAAGAATCTGTGTTAACATCTTTTGGGAATGACACACACTCACTATGTGCTAACACCCAATTCTTGTGAAGTTTTTATTTAATGGGAGTTTGTCATGACAAGATTTATTCAGAGGGCAAGTAAATACAAATGCTAAATGATTCTTAGATTTGTTCTGCCATTTTAAAGTTTTTATTAGAACTAATACAGATGACATGCTGAGGTATTTTGAGTAATCATTCAGATTGTTAATAAAGCTAATGTTTCCTAAGTCTACTAAGCACTAAATTCAGATTATATATATCCTAATATGTCTCTTGCTTCCTTAGTGAATAATTACTGTATAAATGTTTAATGTTTCTAATAATAGTGTATGTAACTCATCTCTAAAACCTAACTGGAATCAATATCTGATTAGTTGTTTATCACTACTATTTTTCTCTTAATTTATAATATATTCTCAATTTTTACTTTGTTTTCATGGGCTCGAACCAACAAAGGTTGATGGTTGGGATAGGTAGTCCAACAGATTTAGTTTTGTTTGCTAGACTAGGAATGTATCTCATTCCATGTATAGGGTGTATTAAAGTTTATATCAGAGTGAAATATGCTAATTTTTTTTGTTATTTAACTGTTTTTCTAGTTTTGAAATGCCTGACACAATAGTTTTACTTTTATCTTTCATGGGAAAAGTAATTTAGATTGAGATAAATAGAAATATAACAATTGATATTCTCTTGTCAATTCAGGAAGAGTATTATATATACAGGATTCTATTAATACAAGTTCCTTTATTATTTGCTATCTTTAAAGAATTCTGATATGGATTTAACTTTGATATCCTTAAATACTAATGGCTTAAACAACCCATATAAGAGAGCTAACCTGCTAAGGTATATTAAAATAAACAAGGCTCAAGTAGTTTTTCTCCAAGAGACACACTTTAAAATAAATGACATGTTTATGCAGGACACTAAGGAATACACAATACTTGCTTAATCTTCTTATAAAAATAAGACCGGAGGAGTAACAATTCTATGGAAAAAGACTTTGTTAAATCCCCAAATTATTTACAAACATGTAGATAATGATGGACCCATGGCCTTAGTTATACTTAAGTTTAATAATAGAATTTGGACCCTGGTTAATTTATACTGGTTCCCGATTATGGGGTTTGGACTAGCTAAGAAACACTTAGACTTTATTATAACCACTTCTAAAGGTAATATTATACTAGGAGGTGATTTCAATTGTATCACATATACTACAGAAACTACCAACAGGAAATCTCCTAGATTATCGTCCTCAGTCAAACAGTTAAAAAATGGACAGATATGTTTAAATTAAATGACACCTTTAATGCTTTGGGACCAATTCTTTACTATTCTCACACCAATACTATAGACATGGTACCCAAACTAGAACAGATAAAATTTATATCTCACAAGATCTTTATTATAAAATCTTTAATTTTTCAATACAACCTTGTCCCTTTTCAGATCATAATTTCCTGTTGTTAACAATACACGTGGAATTCAATCAGTTAGTTACTACTTCAAGGATTCCTTCATATATCACAAAAAATAAAGATGTTAAATCTGGGATAGCTTCTGAACTTCAGCTTTTCTTAGAGATTAATTATAAATCTGAAGCAAACACAATTATGGTTTGGGATTCTTTTAAGTCCTTCCTATATGGTAAAACCATTAGCTGGTACAAAAATGAAATTAAAGAATTAGACTCAGAATTACAGCAACTCCAAAATCAAATATTATCCCTTAAATCTAATAAGAACATAATTGCTACAGATAATAAGAAGAAAACAGAAGAAGCAAATAAGAAATCCAATGAAATATTATCCCATAAACTAATTTAACTATGGAAAAACTGAAATTAAATTTTCATGCTACCTCTCCTAAGCATCTTCATAACCTATCTATGAAAGTTAAGATACAATCAAAAATTAATAACATTGATAGTATCTTTCATGAAGGGAAAAAATTTCGGACATAGGGGACATTCTGGAGGCTTTTAATTATCATTATGCAGAGCATTGTAAAGATAAAATAAGTACAAATGAATGTGAGAAGTTAGAGAATAGAGTTCCCAACATAACAAGAATTCCTGAGGAACTTCAGTTAGATCTACAAAAACTTATTTCTCAAAAGGAAATTATAGATGGGATTAAAGGAAGTAAGTCTAATAAAGCACCTGGAATAGATGTCTCAATTATAGAAATTTATAGATTGTTTCCTTCTTCTGTAATCTCTCTCTTACATAAAACCTTTCTTGAAGTTAAATCATTAGCAAATATTCCTCCTTCTTGGAGATATTCTCTAATTTCTCCTATATTAAAAGAGAATAAGGACCCTAACCATTGCAACTCATATAGACCAATTTCTTTGTTGAATAATGATTATAAACTATTTATGTCAATTATGGTCAATAGATTGAAAACACCCATACCTAAAATAATTAATGAAGACCAAACTGGTTTCATACATAACAGGCATACATAGAATAATATTAAAAGAGTATTAACACTGATAGATTACCTCAATAGAGGAAACCACGAAGTACTGATAATAGGTCTTAATACTCAAAAGGCCTTTGACTCCTTAAACTGGGGTTATTTATTTAAAGTCTTACAGCTATTTGATTCCCCCCTTTTTTTATAACAATGATAAAGAAAATCTATGAAAATAAGTTAGCATATGCCAAATTAGGTCCCTTTCCTTCCAAAGCAATCCAAATTACTAGTTTTACGAGACAAAAATGTCCCATATCCCCTATTCTATTTGCTCTTGCCATAGAAATACTTGCCATTTTAAAAAGTAGTAATCTAAAGATAAGAGGTATAAATATATATATATATATATATATATATATATATATATATATATATATATGTATATATATATATATATATATATATATATATATATATATATATATATATATATATATATATATATATATATATATTACCAATATATATCCAAAATAATGATGTTTGCTGATGATGTCTTACTTACCTTAACCAACTCTAAGGAAGTGTTAAGCGAAGTGGATATAGTAACAACAAATTTTCAAAAAATCTCAGGACTCTCCTTCAACAAATCTAAATCAAAATATTTATTATTAAATAAAAAAAGAGCATACAGGTTACAGTTAATCATATTATTGGAAACCAAGTTTCAACTTTAGAGTATTTACGAATAGTCCTAGGTAAAAATATAGAGGAAACCTTACAGCTTAACTATGCTAAGGTAATAGACTTAATCAAGACATTAATAAGCAAATGGAATAATTTGTTTATAACATTTGAGGATAGGTTACAACTGATAAAAATGGTTTTGTTACCTAAAATATTATATATAGCACAAGCCCTTATACTTCTATCAGGAAAGAAAATCCTTAAAGAAATCACTTCAACTCGGATGAAATTCCTATGGTACCCCAAAAGAAATAGAGTGGCATGTTCTCATCATATCAGAAAATGGGAACAAGGGGGTTAAAATTCCCAGAGATTGAAACTTATATAAAGGCATCTATAATTAAAACAGTGATAGATTGGATAAATCCTAGATACTCTTCCAATTGAAACAGTTACACTCCATTATACTAATGAATGAAGATTATCAAATAATGCTTTGGTAATGAACAAAGATAAGATATGGCATTATATAAGCTTAAATTTACAGTACAGTACAAGAAAATTAACTAAACTAACACTAATAAACAATATTTTTGATTTGTTTAGAAAATTCATTAACACAAATGTAGATGTAAAACTGTGGCATAGATTTTTAATACCATTTACTATTACAAGATATTTCCCTGATAAACCACATAGAGAGATTTTTGGTATATGGGAAAATAGTAACCTATTTTGTTGGTTGCAATGTATTGAAAACCAACAAGCTTTGAACACACAAAGTATATTGTCAACCTGTGGCCTATCTCCTAATGACTGGTTGGTCCTTCAAAGTGTTGCAGCATGCACTAAGGATCTGTGTAGAATAATACATATCTCATCCTTTAAAACCGTACCAAAAATTATAAACTGGATTTTTGGAATTTTATATAATAATATCAATGTTAAGAATGAATTATCATATCTATATAACACTTTAATTGTCTATAAGGCAGCTCCTAAAGATTCTTACTGGCAATACATATCTAAGGGGTTTCAAGTATCATTATCAATGGAAGATAAAACAAACATTTTATTTCAGTTAAACTAACTTCTTATTCACAATTCTGGAGCATTTTTCATTGGAAATTTCTACACAGATCCTTTTTGACACCTGAGAAACTTTCAAAAATGAATCCTTCAAACAGCAAGTTATGTTGGAGATGTCATCTGTCCACTAATGCTGACTGGTTTCATATTTTTTTATGACTGTACTAATATTAAACCATATTGGAATCAGATTAACAAATTTCTTCAAGCTATCTATACTGATATATATGTTTTGACAAAGTCTTTAATTTTATTGAATGTTGTTAATAGTAATAATATGAAGAAAGATGATTTGTATTTGTTGTGGACAATGTTAGCAACAGTCAGAAAATGTATAACTAAAAGATGGAGCTCTAATGTAGCACCCACAATGGATGAATTGCTATCATCACTGAAAAAATATATACTGATAGAGAAAAGAACTAAAGAGTTAAGAACTTTCCCTAAGCCATTGGTTACTAGTCCATGGAGTAAAGTTTTGAATTTGATTGATACCCTGCAGATGGAACCAAACTCTTCCTAACTATCATAGTTTATATATTAACTTATTATTTAACTACAAATGTATTTATCTGAATCCTTTCTGTCAGGCTGAATGTAAATACTGTAAATAGTATGAATGTATTAAATTATTGTGTTATTTCATCAAAATAAAAATCATTTGAGTAAAAAAAAAAAAGTATTGCCTGTGTGATCCACTTGTGCACTGCTGCCACCATGGTGTTTGTATTATAACCAATTTACTGTATAAGCACACTTGTGCATGCATAGGATAGTGCTACCATACTTATGTGATACACATCCAGCCGTACAATGCAGATGTCATTTGACATTCTGCATCATGTTGCACCTGGAACATCACACAAATTAGCACATTAAACATGCAGTACTTATGTTGTCCTCCATGAAATGCTATACTTGATACATATATTTATCCATGTGGGCAGGTGCACTATTACTTACATCTGTGTGCATATATGTACTCCTATGCATGCAGTGCAGCATATTCTTGTTATGCCCAATTCACTGTGGCCCTGTATGTCAAACGTATGCAGTTTGTAGTTAACATGCCACTACTAACACAAGAGATCCATAATATATCTATGTGGGATTGACAGAAACTTGCAAACATCATTTTCCTCATAGCTCCTGCATAATACAGTGAGATGGGTATTTTGTAAAGGTTGCTGTGTCAGGTATGTTCAACAACAAGACATGTCCTTGTGCATTCTATGACACTGTTGTGTCTTGCTGTCACCCTGGCATACTATCTTTTTGTGCAGGATGAATTTGCTACAATGGTGCCATGTTATATCATATTACTGAGGCTGCTATACATGGGCAGTCCTCCATCATGTACTGCATAGACAACCACTGTACCATTCATGCATACACAGTGGAATTGTTGCTTTTTAGAACAACATTCTGGAATGCCTTCTTTGACCTTCTGTTATATTACACCATGCATGGATATGTTTGCATATATTTCCATATTCCTGAAATTAATATATATATCTATCTATCTATATCTATATATATATATATATATATATATATATATATATATATATATATATATATATATATATATATATATATATATATATATATATATATATATATATATATATATATATATATATATATATATTGGCACTGGGTGCTGACTGCCAAAAGGTTAGAGTATACTGTAACCATGAGAGTAAAAACATTTTGATCTGGAGGAAATATGGAACTACGACCCGAATTTTACAAAGCTTTATTCAAGAAAATACCATCATAAGGTATTTGAGTGCTTTCATTCATTAGGTAGTGTTACATGGTTGAACTTCTTCAGAAATACAATTCTTAATTTGCAGGTTCATGCATTTAAGACTTTTCCCTGCCTGTTGAGGAGGAGGGGTTAGCCGCACCTTATCTGATCCATTTTAGTAAGCTTTTTACATTTAGTTTCCCATTCAGGCCTGGGGGCATGTCAACCTGGAGTTTCACCTGCCATCTAAGTTCTTTGACTTCCAGCTGGGGGTTGGTATAACCGTGGGGGATGGTGACTTTGTCCAGGATTATGAAGAGGAATTTAGTGCAAACTGGGCTGGTATATTTGCGTTTTGCCAGAGCGTTTTTAGTATCTTGGTTTCTAATGGCTTGGTAGTGTTCCTTGATTCGGTCGCTTAGTTTTCTTACTGTTTTGCCTACATAGTAGGACTCCAAATTGCTTACAAACTGCTAGGTACACTATGTCTGTAGTGTTGCAGTAGAACACTTGCTGGAAGGTGAAAATGCACCTAGGGAATTTTAGGGTGAAGTGTTCCCCTTTTGCTATGTACTGGCAGCAGATGCATTTGCCACAGCTGTACATGGCTGGAGGCCTCTGATCATTAGAGGTGGTAGTTGGTGGGGCTGTGTCAAACATAGCCTTAAGAGATAGTGTTCTCTTGTAGCTGAAGACTGGAGAAGGTCCCAGTGCTTATCGCAGTTAGTAGCTGCATTTAATGATCTCCCAGTTGTTTGTAAGTATTGTTCTGATGGATTCTGAGTCCAGGGAGATTGGCAGCAGGAATCTGGTGCTGTCCTTGGAGGCTGTGTTTTTCTTCATGTTGTGGAACCCCTATCCTTATATTGGGGGGTATCTGAGGAGTCTGTTATCTGAGATCTCCCTCTGGATACTGTTGATCAGTTCTACGGGGTAGTGCTTGTCAATGCTAAGAAGTGGCATTCTTGTATTAATGTTTCCTCTTCACTGACAATGAGGCTTTCCTGCACAAATTGCCCCTTTACTATGTTCTTCTTCATGAAGAAGGGGTGTTGGCTGGTGTAGTCAATGTATTTGTTGCAGAACATCTGTTTACTGTGTATGTTGGCGGAACATTTTTTGGAGACCGGGTCTAGGTACAGTTTGACATCCAGAAATTGGATTTCATTCCCTTTGCCTGAGAGGGAGAACTCCAAGAAGTCTATGCTGTGGTTGATTCTGTCTAGAAAGGGGTCGAGTTCCTTGGGTGGTCCTCCCAAGAGGAAAAAGTTATCATCTATATAGTGTTTATAGAGACTGGTGGACTCAAACCCCACAAGGTTGGTGAGGATGTCCATCTGCCACCAGCTTAGGACTACGTTGGTATAAGCCAGTGCCATTTTGGCTCCCATAGCCGCCCCTTGGAGTTGCTGATAGATCTTGCCATTGAAAGAGAAGATATTATTTTCCAGTACTATTTCTTGTAGTGAAATCCATGTTTGGACTTGGTCTGGTGGGGTTTGGGTGCAATTGGTTAGGTATTTTCCCACACTGTTTAGCCCCTGTTGGTGGGGGATACTGGGGTACAGTGCCACTACATCCAGCTTCACAAGTGTGCAGTGGTTTATAATTGGGGGTAGCTGGTGGATAGCGTTTAGGAATTCCCAGGAGTCTCTTAGGTAGTAGTGATTTGCCTACATGCACATGTCGCTACATATATATATATATATATATATATATATATATATATATATATATATATATATATTTTTTTTACAATTGTAAATGAGAAACAATTCATACTATGCACAGTATTCTCACTGACCTGAATAAGGCAAATAATACTGATAAAGTTTCAAAAAATAATCTTCTTTTCTGTTTTCTTTTTTTTTTCTTTTCCTTTTTCTACTACTTCATTTACTTAACTTCTTTAAAGATCAGAGGCAAGATTTTGTTAGTAGACTTCAATAAGAAATATCACTTTCATCCAAGAGTTATTGGAAAATGGTCTGGGATGAATCCTTTGACATTTAGCTTTAATTTCTTTTTTAGTAATGCATTTCCTTGCTACTGCAAGAATTGTCCATAACAAAAAAACAATTGTCATTTTTCAAGTCACAACTATCATTCACATTGATCAAAATTAAAAACTTGGATAATGAAAAGGAGTCAAAAAATAAAACTTTCAAAAAATCACCTATATTGCACCAAAATAGACTTAAGGAAAGACAATAAAAATGTATCCAAGCAGCATTACATTTTATAAACAACTTCAACAGTGTATATTATTATTTCGACTAAATTTATCTATTTTATTTGGAGTTAAAAATGCCCTATGTGAACATTTCAATATAAATATGCACCAGTAATGAGACCAAAAAGTATGTTTAATAGAGGATAATAATAAGTGAGATATACTTTCAGAAGTAAAATAGGCAATATGAGCTAATGAAATATCATTCCAAAATGTATCATTTAATTTTATTTTGCATTTTATAAATAGTTTGAAAAGTTTTAAAATTAAAATATCAGTTGTTGATTTGTTATATATAATTTCAATGAGTAAATTGATTAATTTGAGGGTTTATTTATTTATTTATATGACATTTTTTGACTGGGTGAATGAACGAGAGAAAAACTGTAACTGTGTTTTCACACTTTGTAATAATAACCAGCCCTGAGGATTTAAATCAAATTCTATAATAAGTTGAGTATCTTTGACTTTTAGACAATGATGTCAACAAACAACATTCTTAAATTCATGAACAGCAAATATGTGACCATGTATTTTATTTTTAAAAAGTTTCTGGTAATACTAACAGGAATTAAAGATTCAAACCAGATGTTAATGTCTATATTAGAAAGAATTGCATTCTTAAAAGTTTTTAGTATAAAGCTTAAATAACTAGAAATTGCTGAAAATGTATTGTATGACATTCCAGAGATAATACCAAAATAAATTATTTTGAATAGTTGAACTTATATTACCTAATATACCATTATTATTTTTAAGAAAAGTTAATGCAAGTTAAATATAATGATTTCCAGTTGGAATTGTAATTGGGATCTTCCCAATTTAATACAATTTTAAAATTTGATGCTTTAGTATATGTGTTACTATCTGAAAAATTGATTCCTCCATGATCTCATGGTCTGATGTGATGAAGTAAAAGCTATTCAAGATTTATTAGAAAACAAAAGGAATTTTAATAGTTAAAGAAACTATCTTGAGGTAAAAATTATGAAAACTACGTTCAAAAAGAACATACAGACCTATAAACAAAGAATAGGCCAGACACGAAGGTCATGATTTAAGTGCTGTCTTTCACTCATTTATTGAAAATTGAACTTCTTCAGAAATCTACATTACAACTGAAAGCAAATTAATAAATAGGCATAGAGACAAAAGAAGCTTGAGTGATAGGAGGATGGGACTGTGGAGGGAGCTGCCCTTTATTACCTGTTCTATTTAAGTTTACTGTTAATGTTTAGGTTTCTGTTGAGCCCTGTGGGCATGTCTGCTCTCAAACTGATCTGCCATTTAAATTCTCTAACCTCCAGAAGCAGGCTTGTCTCCCCCAAAAAAGTGGAAACCTTTTCTAGCACTAGGTGTTTTATGATGGCACTGGACATGTAATCTCTGTGGATGGCCTGTAAGTGGTCTTTAATTCTATCATTTAGCTTATGTTTGGTTTTTCCTACATAGAAGGATTTGCACTTTGCACAGATAACTAGGTAAACCAAATTGGTGGTGAGGCAATTATAATTTCTTGGAAATGGACAAGGGTTTTAAGGGATTCCAGAGTAATGCTGCTACCTGGAGCTATGTGTTTGCAACAGCAACAGGATCCACATAGGTAGGTACCAGGTGGGTCACTTGCTGGGGTGGTCCTGGTTCTGCTGGATGTTTGCAGAAGTATTTTGAGGAATCTTGTTTTCCTATAACAGAAGGCAGGATGAGAACCAAGAGCTTTGAGTAGCTTGGGGTTCTTTAGGTAATGCTCCATTTATTTTGTAGGATGTTTCTGATATCCTTGACATCTATTGAGACAGGCAGAGGGAATCTAGCATGGTTATTGCTGTTTTTGTTGTCAGGGTTGCTGTTGAACCCATGTTTAAGAATGGTGAAGTGGCATGAGTACCTGTGTTCTGCCACTTGTTTAAAATAATCAGTTACTAAGGTTGGTGGATAATGCCTCTGAATGAAGAGGCATTTTAGGACCTTGCATTCCTTAAAAAAGACTTCATCTTCACTAATAACATGGTTCAACCTGATGATTTGGCCCATGACAATATTTCTTTTCATAAAGGGTGGGTGTTGGCTGCCGTATTCTAGGTAGTTGTTCCTAAATGTGGCTTTTCCTATGAAAGGAGGAGGAGAAGCCACATGTTTCATTAATAGCGAGGGTGATGTCCAGGAAATGGGCTTTTTTGTCTATGTCTGAGATAGTGAAGGAGAGGAACTCAATGCTACTACATATTTCTTTTAGGAAGGAACTGAGGTCTTTTGGGAACCCATTCCAAATGAAAAAGATGTCATCTGTGTAACTGTTATACAGTTTAACTTGCTGGATACCTTGTAATTTGTAAAGGGTGTCTGCTTCCCATGAGCAAAGAACCAGGTTGGCATATGCGAGTGCCATTTCCATGCCCATTGCCACCCCCCTGAGTTGTTGGTAGATAATTTCTTCAAAGATGAAAAAGTTGTTATCTAACACTAATTTCAGTAAAATGCTGAATGTGATGACCCTTTCCTGGTTCCAGCCTGTATGTATCCTGAGGTATTTTTCTACCAACTAGATTACTTCCTTGTGAGAAATACTAGAGTAAAAGGCAACCACATCCAGGGTAACTAACATTAATAAAGTTAACTCTTCTTTTCTACAATTTTGTTGAAACTGGAATATCATATTGCGGAACTCCCAAGACTCCTTAAGGTGGAATTCAGAGTTTTGGACTACTGGGTTAAGGTAAAAGTCCAGAAGCCCCAAAATGAACTCTGTTTTGATCCTTCTGGATGAAACATATGCCTGAGGGGGGTTGGATTGTTTTTTATGAATTTTTGGGATGCCAAAAAAGTTTTCCAACATCTGGGGCATCCACTTTCATAAAGTCAAACTTAGACTCTGTGATCTGACCATTGCTTAGAACTTCTCTTTGGGACAGGTTAATGTTATGGAACCTAGACAGTACTTCTTCTTTGGTGATCTTGCAGTAGTTTTCCCCATTTGAGAGTATGATCAGCATTTTAGTGTTATAGTCACTGTAATTCATGACCACTGTGCCCACCCTTTATCCACTTTCATTATAATGAGATATGGTGAATGGTTTAAGTGGTGGAGGGCTGTGGTTTTCTCTTTGGTGAGGTTTAACCATTATGGACCGGGGTCTTCTATTCAGGGTTGTTCTGAAATCACTCTCACATACCTTTGAGAAAATGCTCAAGATGGTATTGAGGGTGGGGTCGAATGTGCTTTTTCTTTTGAGGATGAGTGGTCCCCCTTCTTCTTGGTCTGAATCAGGGTCTAAGGAGGTAAACATGCTGTCTTGTGTGGATGCTTATTACAGCAGTGCAATGTTTATCAGAAACAGGAGACATGGCTTGTATGATATACAATATTTTAGGTAAGAGAATAATTTTTATTAACTGAAGTATATCTTCAAAGGAAATAATCTTGTTCCATTTAGAAGTAAGACTATCTATTGTTTTTATAATATTGTCGTAATTGACAGCTGTTATTTCATCCACAGCTGTCAGTAAAGTAATATCTAAATATTCAAGTGAGGAGACTTGATTACAAACAATGTGATATATAGGGTTTACCATCAAAATATTGAAGATTGGTTAAGCAAATGCGGAAAGTTGAGCATTAGTTTGTCGACTTCCGTTTTGTCGACAATTAGGATATCGAGCTTACATATCAGCGAATGCAAGTGTACAGTCGCTGATATGAACTTGATGTTCTGAGTAGAGTCTCGGTACAGTGTGGATTGGGAAATGTATCCCTTTCCTCACTGTAGTGCGATCTCGGAGTTAGAATATTTAATTTGCAGAGGGTGTGGGGGGCGCACTCCCCCACAGCATGGTGCAGGGGGGCTTGCCCTCCTGCTAAAATGTTAATGACAGTATAGGTGTTTAACGTACGTTTGTAACTACACTGCCATTATGTTTGAATGTCAAGGTAAATGTCGACTCTGTTGATGTCAATCAACAGCGTTGCCCTTATATCTCATTAGTATGCAAACCGGGTGACGTGATTTTTGGAATATCGACCGTTCATGTATGTGAACATCGATATTTTGATAGTAAACCTGATATATGTATATATATATATATATATATATATATATATATATATATATATATATATATATGTGTGTGTGTGTGTGTGTGTGTGTGTGTGTGTGTGTGTGTGTATATGTATGTGTGTGTGTGTGTGTGTGTGTGTGTGTGTGTGTGTGTGTGTGTGTGTGTGTGTGTGTGTGTGTATTTGGATTTTTTTTCTTTCAGTTTAATGCTATACATTTACATTTGGATTGGTTAAAATGGAATCCAGAAGTAGAATGGAATAATTTTATTGTAGACTCTACTTCAACAAGAGTTGATGTAGAATTTGGAAGCATTAAGAAAACATCATCTGCAAATAACATAATTTTAGAGGAATTATAATTAAAAATATCTATTCTGGTAATATTTGGATTTGTCCAAATTAAAATAGCAAAAACTTCAATGGCAAATAGAATTAGAAAAAGTGGACAACTTTGTTTAGTACCTTTACTCAGAGAAATAGCTTCTGAAATGAAGGGACCAATTTTACCATAAGCAAATTTTTTATAAATAAGAAAATCAAATAGTTCTAGAATTTTAAACAAATAATTCCATTCACATTATCAAAGGCTTTCTCAATGTCAGGACCAATTAATAAAGCTTCTTAATTTCTTCTGTTCAGAAAATCTATAAGAGTTAGTATAAATCTAATATTACCATGAGTTTGTCTTTTATGTATAAAACCTGTCTGACCAAACTTAATTATTTGGGCTATAGGCTCTTTTATTCTATTAGTGATAATAGTTCTGAAAATCTTTGTGGATTTTTGTTTTCTTCTAGTATAGGAGCTATTAATTAATATTTCTGGAAGAAGGCATCTTTTCAGAGATTGAACCTCTATTAAACTTTTATGGAAAAGTGATATGATATCGGGATGAAAACGTTTATAAATTTCTATTATTATTCCATCTGTACTTGGAACTTTTTAGATTTTATTTTTTTTTTTAATTTTATCTACACTTTCTTTGTAAAAATTTGTTTATGTAAGATTAACTTTTAATTTTGATGGATTTTTTTTTTAATATTAAGAGAATCGATGTTTAACACTGAAGCTTTAACATCAGAAGAAGAATCTATTTTGAGATGGGTTGTCAAATCTCAATGCATCATGAATTTTCCTAATTTCTGTTTTTTTCTATTTCCTTCATGCCTAACTCCTAGAATATTATTGATTTTTGATTGCATTTTAACTTTTTTTGATAAATTATGCATATGTCTGGGTGATAAGGATTAGAAAACCTTTTTAATTTTTCTAGAGCCAAGTTTGAATTGTGAAATAAGAAGTCAACATATTGTCAACATATTATTTATTTATTCTTTCTATTTTTACATGAGATTTATTATCGATAATCCATTTAGATTTGGCCACTAGAAGTTGTGATTGAATATTTTGTAGTTCTGAATCCCATTCCTTAATTTTATTGTTGTACCAAGTTAAAGTTTTACCAAAAATATAATCCTTCAATGAGTCCCACATCATGACTATGTTAATGTCAGAAGTGTAGCTGAATTCTAAAAAGAAGTTTATTTCAGAGATTAGCTAAGGTTTAATGGGTCTACTTCATATGCTCAAAATTCTGGAACATTGAAACTTTTATCATTGCAGACCAGAGTATTGACATTCCAAAATATCAAACCAATGATTAAAAAAATTTAAAATGTGAAAACTTTTGATTTGATGTTTTTGCAGGGGGGCAAGCCCACTGCAACCTGAACACTCTCTGCTACTTAAATGTACCAACTCTGAGATCACCCTAAAGTGAAGAGAATGGGAAAGTATCTGCACTGTATGGCGATCTCCATTCACTAGGTTCAATATTTCCGAACGTCGATCCTCTGGTTTTTGATGATCAGAGGTTCAGTGTTCCAGAATTTTGAACTTATGAACTTATGAAGGGGATATGTACACTTGAAGCATCCCTCATGAATAACCAGTTCTACAAAAAGGTCAACATCAACCAGGTACAACAGAACTTTAAACAAATTGACAACCTACTGTTGGAACTGTACCTCAGGGATGAGATCTCTCAAGACGAAAAAGACTTCATGCAGGTCATGACACCAAGCCTTGGAAAATTTTTTGGAATCCCCAAGGTTCACAAGAACCCTGAACATCCACCTTTCCGCCATGTGGTATCGAACCGAAGGACAAAAACAGAAAAGATTTCACAATACGTGGACCACATCCTTAACCCCATTATACAGAACAGCAAATACTACACCAAGGACTCCTGGGCTTTTCTAAATGACATCTTCAAACTAAGGCTGGATGGAGGGGAATATTTACTGGTCACCCTAGATGTAGAAGCACTCTACACAAATATCCCCCATGCCAAAGGACTGACCCTCACCAGACAGTACCTGAACAGGCACTCCAACCTAAGCGGGACTAAGATTAATACTGTATGCAGGTTAACAGAAGCAGTATTAAGAAATAACTTCTTTCAATTCAACGGGAAGATTTACCACCAACAGAAAGGGGTAGCCATGGGGTCCAAAATGGCCCCAGCATATGCAAACTTAGTCCTCAGTGCCTGGGAAATGGATAAGGTTGAATCACTACCCGGGTTCAACAACACCATAATGTACAGGCGTTATATTGATGACGTCTTTTTTGTCTGGAAGGGGGACAGACTTTCTCTGAGCAATTTTCTGGAAACCCTTTTCCAGAGTCTGGACTTCCTGATCCTCACGGTAGGACATATCGGAACCACCACTCAATTCCTGGATATCCACCTCACTATAGACCCGGAAAATGGACAGTTTGACTCCAACATCTACCGCAAGCCCACTTTCCAGAATAACTATCTAGAGTTCAGCAGCCAGCATCCCCATTTCATGAAAAAGAATATTGTAAAAGGACAATTCATCCGGTTATCCAGACTCATTTTTAGGGACGAGGTTTTCATCAAGGAAGATTTTTACCTCAGAAACTTGTTCCTAGAAAGAAAATACCCAGAGTATCTAGTGGACAACCTGTTCCAAGAGATCATACAGCACAGACACTCCAGGTACCCACCAATCCTGGAAAAGGGATTCACAGCAAGGGCACAGAACGGACCAAACAAAAAGGACTGGGTGTCAAGTTTCCCATTAGAGGGGTCCTCACCAACAATTGGGACATCTTGGGAGGAGAAAAAGGTCTGACAAAGTTACTTGGGACATCCCCAAACTTCTGTTTCAAACAAACCTCTTCTTTTGGTGGTGCGTTCGAGAGGAATAAAAGCCCATCCCCATAGAGCGAAGTATCGACAGAACCTGGAATGTCTGACTGCGGCAAGTGTGTTGCCTGTGTACACATACGAAAAAACAACAACGTCACCTTCCCGCACTGCAACAGAACTGTCAGTCTACATGACCACTATGACTGCAACACAAAAAATGTAGTCTACTGTGTTTTCTGCGAACACTGTGGGAATGTCTATATCGGCAAAACGAACAGGAAGCTGAGTAGCCGTATTAAAGAACACACTGCAGCAATACACAAACAGGACAGTTTGAATGCCTTGGCTAAACACAGTACTATTTGCCCAAACTTCACAGGATTCAAATTCACAGTGCTGGAAAAAATAACAGAATTTGTAGGGGACATGGACACATTCCTGCAAGTCCGGCAATTAAAATGGCAGATAGAACTGAGAGCCGATGTCTATCCAGGTCTCAACGAGACACTGAACATTAAATGTGCACTTAAATGGTATAGAGATTGAAATGTGATAGAGTTTGAAGAACTGTGCAAGAGGGTTTGAAGAATTGTGCAAGCAGATTTAATGTGTTTATGGATTTACAACTGTGCAAGTGAATATAATGTGTTTACTCTCTCTCTCTCTCTCTCTCTCTCTGACTTTTGACTCCCCCATACCCCCTACACACATGCTCCCACTCTCTCTCTGACTTTTGACTCCCCCATACCCCCTACACACATGCTCCCAATCACCAGGCTAGCCCCTGCTGACCCCACCAACTATACCCCCCGGTCTCACATTTTCACACAGCCATTCAAGGGGTGATACCATCCAAACCAGCCCACGGGTGGTACCATCTGCACTGACAGTCTTCTGGGGGACACTGTTATTCATAGGCTCCTTGTCATGGGCGGCCCCCTAACAGCCCCCCGTCAAGTCCATACCGCATTCCTCCCACTCCTCCATGAGGTGGCATACCCACACATTTCTCTACACACACACCGATACCAAAGCATAGTAGGACTCTCTACCTGACTCCTCAACCTTCCTCCGTTCCCTTCTTAACTTACCTTTGGAGGCAAACACTCATAAGTTACGTGTTTATATTAGAATCATCACAGCATGACTGTCATCCTTCCCGGTTCCCCCCCAAATTTTTTTTTTTTGCACACAGTCCCTTTTTGCACACAATCCCTTTTTTGCACATGATCCCTTTTTGCACACAATCCCTTTTTGCACACAATCCCTTTTAGTATGCACACGGCACCACAAGGCTATTACTGTCTGACCAATTTACCTTATGTAACTGCAATTGTAATGTTAATGAAAATGCACACAACACCCTGCTTGTTCACACTTTACTATTGGAAAGGAACTGTTAATTTAAATGGCCTGCTAGAACTAATGTATATAAAGGAAGTGAAAATGGTTGCTCATACTTATGAAACATGTCTTTCTGAAGATGTCTTGATAATAAATAAGACGAAAGTGCTAAAGTTCTACAAGAGTTGTTGGTGTTATTTACTATTTTATTGAATGCTTTTATTGTCACGAAGTTCATTTCTTAGTTAAAATTTCTTCTCTTCGTTCAATTTTTTTTTAGTGCGGTTAATTTTAGTTTTATATATATATATATATATATATATATATATATATATATATATATATATATATATACACACACACACACACATATATATATATATATATATATATATATATATATATATATATATATATATATATATATATATACACACATATGGGTCTACTTCATTTGCCCTAACTTCCGATTGACTGACACCCATTTGCCCGAAATTTCATTTGACCGACACTTCATTTGACCGACACTTCATTTGATCGACAAGTATTATTGGCAAGTAAATGGGATATGCCCCTTTCCCCATTATAGTGCGACCCTGGAGTTAGAATATATAGTTAGGGGGGGTGTGTCCCCTTACATATCATTGTCTTGCTTTATTGTTTGCTTGCTTTGCTTTGCTGACATGTCTTCCATCCTGTTGGCCCTTGTTGTCCACCTCCTTTCCACCAATGTACGTTTGGCATATATCTTGCATATAGGCATGGTATAAGTTAACCTTCCTTTTCATCATCATCCATTACCATACAGTTGTATTGCTCAAAGGCCACCTTGCGACAACTCTTTGGTCATTATACACATACAGGGCATATGCACTCAAATTCCTGGCTATTGCTTGCATTACTTCCTTGTTTTTGTTATAATTGTGTGTTACATATTACACAGAGTATTTGGACATTGTTCATCTGCACAACCTGACATTTCTTATATAGCATTATTCATTAAATTAATATAGTTTATTATTCCATGTCACTGATGTGTGTATGTCTACTGACATGGGTTTTTGATAAGTTTATGTTAGGGCAATAAACGTCACACATATACGTCTACACCTCTGTGTTGTTTCTGACTTGGCAAATGCATTCCATTTCATGTCTGTTTAGATTGTACACCTAGTTGTGCAATGAGCAATCACTTTCTTGGTTTGCTCCAGTACTGCTATTTGGCACTGTGTTTGGGTGTTTGCCTCTTGCATGCAAAGCCAGAGGTTCTATTTGTCTTCTGATTGTTTTCTACAGCATTTCTTTGGTTGCATTTGCTCATCTGTGCTGTTGCTTGGCTTACACTTGTACTGCTGGCAGGCTACTTGGGTATTGGATTCCATATGCAATGTGTGCTGTGATCCTTATCTTCTCCTCCCCTACAACACACACCTGCCATCAGTCATACACATTAAGGTATGACTGTCACACATTTTGTAACATGTCTAAACTTCATACTGCATAGTTACATATGTACAAACTTTACTGTTACATCTAGTAATGGAACTATAATATCTCCTGATCCTACCACAAAACTACCTGGGGTGCTAATAGACAATAACCTCACCTTTGAGCCTCACATCAACAACACCATAAAAACAGTAAAAAAAAATTAGGTTCCCTATACAGGATCAAACCCTTTCTGACTCCACTAACCAGGAGCACTATCACACTATTAATCTCAACCCTACTATATGCCTCCCCTATCTACACTAAACTAGGTAAAAGCAATCCGAAAAAAACTGGTTATTTCCTGCAACAATATTGCCAGATTTGCAACTGGGTCAACCTATAGAACCCATCATTGTAACAATCTTAAGCAACTAGATTGGTTAGAATTGTCAAATCTAATACTTTTGAATCAAGTAATAGTTGCCCATAACATCTTGTATCAACCAGCAAATACACCTATACTCACTAACCTTATCACTCCCTATAACAATCTCAAGACCCTACGCTCATCAAACAAACTGTTAGTACAAATACCTAAGACCAGTAATGCAGCTGGTGCCTCATTGTTCTCTACTACAGTGGGTAAAACCTGGAACACCCTCCCTAATCACCCAGCTTCCCTATCCTCAGTTGCCCTATTTAAAAACAAACTGAAACCTTACCTTAAATCACATTGGTTATGCCCCTGTCCTAACCCAGACTAACTTCCTACATCGCCTCTGGACATTAATCTTCCTACCTGTGTAAGCTTTCTTACCTAACTACTTACAATATTTGTGTGTGTATTTAAAGTTCAGTAGTGTAACTGAATTTACTTTGTATGCATATCCATAGCTGGTATGTACTATGATTATTTCTATTATTTTTTCCTGGTTAAGATATTATATGCAATGATATGTTATGATTGACAAAACCTTGGATTGTACCTTTGTTGTTTATATATTTTACTCTGTCTGTGGAGCTTTTCACCCCGGGCCTCCACTGAAAATGGACATATATCCAGTTGGACTAGCCCGATCAACAAATGTAAAATAAAATAAAAAATAAATATGTGTTTCTGCATTTCACCGTGGCTGGTATGCATCCTTATCTTGGTTGTATAGTGTGCTGTCCTTAACTTACCTTTTCTTTATGTTTATTTCTAACTTTTGTCTATCATGTCTTGTTTTGCCCTTGTTTGTCTCTTTTTCTGTCTTTTCTTTCCTTCTATTCTCAAAAAGGGGTGTATTCCCTCCAAACAAATAAATACCTGAAACCCTCTGACTGTCCCTCAGATTTTCCTGTTCCAACAGACATCTTGTATGTCCCTCTTATTCACTCATACCTCACATCTGCTGTACTACCTCCCTGTTCCTTGTGTGTGTGTGATACTTGTATTCTCCACACATGTCCTGAACCCATTGTTAGCTACGGTTAGCCCTGGTGAAGTGACAATAATCGCACTTCAGCTTTATTAATTTTTTTATTAGAAATTTTATGGATTCCAATGGATTCTTTATTTTCCAGTAAATGTATTTTATTAGTACACAATTTACAGAGACTTCTGTACTTCTTTGTGGATCTACTGGACAGTTTGCTGCAGATATGTATTCCTTTAAATGCCTTTTAGCTTACACTGGGCTTGTATAATTTCCGTAGCTTTGGTACTTCACATCATAGTTTATGATACACATTTCTACAATTATCAGTTTGCTGTGATTGCTAGACAGTACACAGATACTGCTGGGCAATTCTGATTTGAGCTAAAATATTCTAGGTTCATGGAGGCATGTTTGCATATATCAGGGATATCTGCAACCTTTATGCAGATATTGGTGGAATGCACCAGATTCCACCTTTATGAATCCCTCCCTATATCTTTACAGTTACATGTCAAAGTAATTTGCAGCTATTGAATTTGTTATCCCAGTTAACTTCACTATTTTTTAACAAGTCATTCATGTTTTATTAGTTAATAGAATGCTTATGTTACTGTGATTGAAACTTAACCCAGAAATCAATTAAAAATAATGATGAATCAATATCTCCAACTGTTGATATAATGTCATCTGCAAAGATATGGCTATTTGAATGCTATTAATCATTATTTTAAAGCATATAACATCACTATTAGATTTTTATGAAATTAGCAAGGGGTTCAACAACCAAAGCAAATAGTAAAGGAGACAGTGAACATCAATGTTTAGTATCTTTACAAATTCTTACTGATTGAGAGACAAAATATAATAATTCAATTAAAGCAAGGGAGTGTTCATAAAGCTGATTAATAAGTTTATAAAATTAAATGGAAAATTATAAAGTTCAAGTATACTAGATAAACAGCAATAGACTAGTGAGAACACTTTTTAATATTATCAGCAAAAATATATATTTTATTCTTTTAGTAGTACCTTGTGTCTGTTTGTTTAGTATAAAACAATGTTGAACTCTGCTTGCAAAAATAGACATAACAATCTTATAATCAACATTTAGAATAGATAATCATCAAAAAAGAATGTAAGAACAAATCTTTGCCTGTTTTAATATGGGAAATTACTGTATATTTCTATAAGGGAAGGATATTTGAAGAATTCATAACATCTGCAGATACTTTTGATAAAATAATTAAAATATCTTAAAGCAATAATTTATATAGTTCCAGAACAATTCCATCATTACCAGAAGCTTAATTTTATTTCATTTTTTTTAATTTGCTCCTGTATTTCATTATATTGATATGGGATTATCTATTTTCATAATTTGTTCTAAGGTTAACTTTATATGAATGCTCTTATTTAGAAAAACTTTAACCGCATTCTCATGTTCCATAACACCACTAGATGTATGACATTTTTTATATTTCCTAAAGTATTTCAAAATTTATTCTATATCAGTCAACTGCAAAACTGATAATATTATGATTAGATAAAGGGCATCACAGCACCCATACATTCTCTAATCTGGAAATGAAGTCATGCGAAATATACAGTTAAACAAATAATTAAGTTCAGAAAAAAACTATTGATATCCTTAAGGTTGATTACTTCAATAAAATTTAATAATGCCTTAGCTGTGGCAGTAATTCTGGGTCTATTAAAGTTGCTTGGTTAAAACTACCAACATGAAAGAGAGAATTCAACAAAGCCTACACAGACTTTTTCCATGTAGGCATAGTGGCATGGAGTTTACACAGAAGTAAGCTGCCATGCGAGGCAGTAAAAGGAGCTGAGGGGTGTGCATGAGTGTATGAACATAGAAGTGTACGTGGCATGCAAATCACCTCATAAGCAGGTGAATTGCATGCAAATGAGGGTACTGGAGTGATCCAGAAAGCAGATAGGCAGTCCTGCAGACCCTGTATTGGTGTCCGATGTATACATGTAAAATTTCTGTGTATAAGAAATTGAAAAGTGAACAGGGGCTGTAAAAGCCCAGTTACAAGGTCAGACGTAGCAGAATAACAAACACAGATATGTGCAAAACTATGCCCTGTGTGTCCAAAATGTAATGGGAAATTATGTAAAATAAATATATTTTTTAATACACATATTATGTTTGTGCGGCATGCAGCAGCATGCAAGCATGCCGTTATGCAAAACAAAAATATATTAAAGTATAAAAATGGAAAATAATAAATATGTGACAATAATGCATTATAGGGTCTTGCATGGAGTATGTACAATGGTAGATTTCTGTGGTTGCTAAGGAGACATGCCCTGGAATAGTGTAGTATCCTGGTTGTGTGCACAGATCTGTATGCATATGAACTGGGGTTACTGAATAGCAAAAATGGGTATCCGTGCCTACAGATAAAACCTATGTAGCCCCAGAACCATGTTGGTGTCCAAAGGAGAGCTAGCTGACATCAAAAGGGGTGTGTGTCACTATCTCTTTAAGCACATTAGAGCTCAGTGGCACCCATTTGCATGGCACACCACTGAGATGAGCAGAGGTGATTTGTCCAGTACTGCTCAGCCTTGTTTAGCTTTGTGACATGCGTTTTATCTGGTTTGAGTGTGTTTGAGAGTGTTCTGGCACCACACCGCAGTGCTTATCAGGGAAAGCAGTTAAAAAAAAAAGAAAATTGCCTGAGAAAGCCAATCATGCATAAATTACTGATGACCCCTGCTCCACTTAAACCCCTCAGTGATGTACTTGGCAAGTGGAATGCATCATAGCTAGCCAATTACATAGGCTGCATATGCACTATAAAGTATGCATACACCCTACAATCTGATTTTCCCCCATACTCTTTGCCATTGGAGTACAGACTTGGGAATTTTAACTGAGATAATGCTAGTGGCTGCTGCAGCTCTCCTACATCTGTATGTGCTACATGGTGAGGTTAGTGCTGATGGAGAAGGAGATGAGTGTTCAGGCCCAGGCTAACCTTCCAGGAGCCACATGAGCTGGAGATTTTAGATCGCTAAAGGGTGGACAGGGACATACTAGAAGAACTCACCAAACTCTGCCACCCTCAATTCAGAGCCAAAAAAGGAGAACCCATCCCAGTGGAAACAAAGCCCTTAGGATACTAGCAACAGCTACTTTTCAAAGACCAATTGGGGACATGATGGGGGTCTCAGAGGCATCAGCATCCAGGATACTCCCCTACTTCCTGGAAGCCATGCTACAACATGCCATTGAGTACATTTATTTACCTCACACCCCTGAGGATAGAGCCAGCAGTATGCATCTCTTCTACCATATAGCACACTACCATGAGGTACTGGGTGCCATAGACTAAACTCATGTTCAATCAAAGCAACACCCGGTGAGGAGGGTATAATCTATGTCAACCACAGGGGGTATCACTCTATCAGCTGCCAGGTCATGTGCAATGCCCAGGGCATTATCATGAATGTGTGTGCTGGCAGGTCTGGCAGTTATCACCACTCCCATATCTGGCATGCATCACAGCTGTACCAGATGTTTGCTAGGGGGGAGCATCATATATGGCCATCTACTGGGTGATGTTGGCTATGCACTGGAACTGAGGATGATGACTCCCATAAGAAATGCACACACACCCACAGAAGAACGCCATAATGAGGCACACACACAAACTAGGAACATCATAGAGCATGTGTTTGGGCTGCTCATTCAAAGCCATAAATAAAAGTGGGACAAAGGCCCCAAAATTGGGACAGTTTTTAAATATTGCTCTTACAGACTTAGAAAATTGATAAAATAACAGGTTTTGCATTAGAATGAATTTTTTGAAGGGTATGAAGTATGAAACTCAAATGTCTGTCATTATTTTCTAACTTCAACCTTTAATGATTTTTACACTAATTTGACAGAAAAACACAATTTTATGAAAAATGGACCAAAATATGAGGCAAAAATCTGGACAGTCTGCAAAAATCTGTACAGTTGAGAGGTATGGTGCCTAGATTTATTTGGTGGAGTCCTGCAGTACTCTCAAGCCACATGTGCACACATGTTCATAGTGTGTGCCATGCTATACAATATGATCCTGCAGAAACAACTGCAGCAGGATCAGCAAAGGGAAGGGTTACACAGCCTCCCACCACTGCCTAGGTCTCCACACCCTCAACCATAGGGGACTCGGAAGAGGAACCCAATGAGGTGGTCCTTGTAGGCAGAGGTAGGCGTGCCCATTATGCCCTGGCCTTGGCCAAGAAACAATGCATAGTACATGCGTTGACAACCTAGCACTCTATGGATGACACCTCACTCCAATTCACATACATATAGTAAAATTGATGCCAGGCAACCCACACAACCTGTACCTAATTATGTGTTAGCTGTATGGTGTGTGCATCAGACAGAGTCAGCCCTGAAACACAGGTTGCTCAACTGCTGCATTTACAAGGTAAGTCACTCTACTATACAATACATAAACGAGGTACTAGACTATGGTGCATATGTATGGACCTGCTGGATGCATGCAAGGGAATAGACTGGGCTACTGGGCAACTTGCACAGATCTAACAGCCACTTGGGACAACAGGTACTCTGTCCAATACTGAGTGCCCCATA
>NC_056741.1:195021656-195066656 GCF_019279795.1 Protopterus annectens
GCACATGTGACCTACTCCTATTGGTTATGCATTTTCTGGCTCTCTGACTAGATGCTGGCCCTAAATTTTCCTCTCTACATAAGCATTATTCATGTCCACCACCATCTACAGTTGTACATGTAGACTACCAAGCTGACATGTATCAAGGGTTGTAGAGTCTGCCATAAGGCATGAAAGCATGTTGATACTGACTGTCTTCATTGTCCCTGGCACAATGTTCTACACATATGCACCTAGGGATCCATGCACATATACTGGCATACCTTATTGATGTCTTATCTCTGCTGTGCTGCCTTGCCATCCTGTGCTGCTGTATTTCTGCCATGTGTCCATAGTTGCACCACTCAGACCCCTGGGACAAAAACATACACAGCTCTGTGACACACCTGTCATTCTGTAACACTACTGCCAGTGCACCATCAGGCAACAAAGATGCACAATGTGTGATGTGTACTCCTGACACATGCCAGCATACAGTACCTGCCATGGCCCACAACTGCCATAGCATAACACTACTGTGCTACACAAACACATGTAAAGTTATATGGTCACCCTGTGCATCAGACACATAGATGCAGGTCCCCACATTGATGGCATGGATGGCAGGGATGTGGCACAGGTATCATCACATGCACAGGATGTGTTGTGGTGGTGGCAGAGGCCCAAGCTGTGACAAACAGTTGACAGCATGTGTGTGAGTCAGAAAGGGTGCTTGTTAGATGGGCCAGGGAGAGGTGCCATGTGTGTCTGTTGGTGACCTGCATGTGACAGTGATGTTTGTGTGTATGCATGTACAAATTTAAGCCCAGTGCTAGCCCTACACATGTGTATGTTGGACAGCTGTGGACCGTACATGGTAGAGTGGACAGTTCACCGTCTCCGGTCATGAACACAGGAACTGGCTCCTCCAAGAGTAGCACAGGCAGCACCATGCCCAAGGGCAGATGTGGCACTAGTAGCTGAGGGTGACTGCTATCTGCTGGGCCTGTGTCCCCTACAGGACCACCTAGGACCTCATGCCTATGGCCTGCCCTGGAGGTACTGCCACTATGGGAATGTGAGTGTGCACAGCTACATAGACTAACAGCAGATGGTGTTGTTGGCCTATATCCATGTATCCAATGCCCAACCCCAATGACATGTTCCAGCGCAGACAATGTATGCACAAAGACAGACACTGTCTGAGACCACTGTCATTCCAGTACATTAGTGAAGCATTCCATGACATCACCAATGCAGTGGAGGCAGTCACAGATGTCAGACTGTGCTGCATCCATAACCCGTAGCATTCATCTGATGTTGCATTCAGCTCATGCCTGTGCCTCCATGTCAGCCTGAAACATGCGGTGAGTGACCCACAATGTCACACCTACAACAAGAAGTGGATGGGCAGCAGTCCTTCTTCGAGCTTCCCTGTCAATCTGTCTGTGTAGGACCTCACCAGCTGATGGCTATGGCCAGTATCTACACTCACTGACTCCATAGCCCTCACATTGTTCTGTACTGTCACCACCCTCTGAGTGTCCAATATCTGTGGCCACTGGTGGCTGGGTATGTGTGGGCATACTGACTATGTACAGGGACAATGGGGGCAGGAGAGAGATGTCAACCTCTGGGACAGATTCAGCCACTGACAACCCCACCTGTGCCTCATTATGGCCACCATCATCATCAGAGTCTGATGAGACACTGACATCAGGTTGGGTCTATATTAGATGATCGGACTTTCAAAAGATCAACTGCTATATGGTCAACACCATATAATCAAGTTTTTGAAAGTTCGAATGTTTTAACAGAGATCTCCATGCAGTGCAGAATGAGAAGATTTTCCTTTTCTGCACTGTAGTGCAATCTCAGAGTTGGTATATTTAAAGAGCGGGTGAGCGTGGAAAGTGCAGGTGATCTTCCCCCCTGCTTAAAACATTCAGGTAGTTTATTTGTGCAGTTCATTTTTTTTTATTAGATGTTCGAACTTTTAAAAGTTTGATCATATGGTGGCAACCATATGACAGTCGAACTTTTGAAAGTTTGATTATCTAATATAGACACTCAGGTTGTGAGGAGGGCAGACTCCAATGCTCTGTTCACCTGTGAGAAGCAAAATAAAAGTAGTACATTACTACCTGCAGTATTATGTATGGTAATCCACACAGACTCATACAGATGAGGATCCGCAACTGCATCATATGTCCCACATCTTCTCATCTCTGATCCCTTGCACAACACACAACACACAACAACATATACAAGCAAAACAGGCCCTGTAACACATGCATGTCAGCTACATCTGAGTAACAATGTCAGTTCAATACACCTGTGAGGTATGCAATATGGCAGTGTATGTGAGATACATATACATTAAACCCAGTACACCTATCTTGACAATGCTATGTATGTTGTAGTACCACTGCCTCAGGTGTGTACCTTCCCCCTATTGTGTCTGAATGGGCATCTCAGAATAATTGCCTCATGTATCACAGGCTACATAGGTGCTCATAACTATAACTGCAAACATATTAATGTTTGTAGAAATACACACCTGTCATTCCATAGGCTATGCACTGTAGTTAACTGCTCTGAAATTGAACGTACACTTATTCTACTCTAGCTAAGCAGAACACTTGTGCAAAAGGGAAAATGGCAGCCCTTGACATTCATAGGGTATATCTGATCAGGCAAAACAGTAGCATGGCACTTACCAGGTACAGTACCATGAACTCTGGCCACACCTGACATCCCCGTGAAAAGGTGAGGGAGAGGTATTTTCAGCAACACTGAATGTTGCAGTGTTACAAGGTAATATATGCAGATATCCACATGCACTGATGTGATGCTTTCTATATTGGTGCCATTCTGAGTATGTGTGCACAACTATGGTGAAACACCAAGCACCCCCCTCCAATTTAGATAGACCTGACACCCATGCACTCGTCTGTACAGCCTGGCACAATGACTGTAAATGTATTATACTGGTGAACAGAGTTGGCTTACCTGGATGTTCCTCTGATGTGGATACTGTGGCACCCACTTTCAGGATGTATGATGTGATGGTTGGCTGGGAGCTGTGGGTTGATCTTAGGTCTGCCAGGATTTCCTCTGTAGTTGAGAATGGTTGCTGTGTTGCAGGAAATCCACCGGAGACAGCAAGATCCCTGGCAATAGCAGCTTCCCTTTGACATGCAGCACTGACCATGCCTGTGGCCCTGTGACAAACCTGCTCATAGGTCCTGTCCTGTTGGCCAATATCATTAACAGCTCTCACAAGGTTGGCCCACAATGCTGCCCACTGTTCTTGATTGTGGTGAACCCTTGACAGCGGATGTAATGGTTGTGTCTGAGGGCATAAGCTATAGCATCATTTTCTGCACATGAAAATGGAGGATGTCTCTACTGATACATTATACCTGCAATACAGCAACAGGGGAACATATTACAGGACCAGATATGTGGATGTCCATGATGTACAGACCCTGCACATCCAAAATAGTCTGCACTACCCACCGCTCCCTCACACATCATACCCCGCAGTCTATCAGCAAACTACATGTGTGGCTATCAGGAAGATAGTTGCAATACTGGTTATGTCCCTGTGTGCCATGACAGAGTCTGCTGTATGTCTCGACATCCATCACTGCAGCCTATTATGATGTGTCCCCTATGGGCAAATTCCCACTACTATGTCATACAGCCATTGTCAGACAAATAGCTGTGTGCTATTACAACTATATTGGGAAAATCCAGCAACACCAGTGTGGCACAATGACAGCAATGCAAACCTGCTGTAGTATATCTTCCCTGTAGGCATCATATCTCTCCACTACAGAGATGTTTCCAGAATGTGAATGTGTGCCTCATAGATCTGGTCATTTTGGCACACACATGTGGATGTCTGACAAATGGTTGGCCAGTCATTGATGGCTGTTGTCAGAATATATAGAATTTGGTTGTCACATGCCAGACCCCTCAGAAAACACATATGCTACAGAAATATCTGTTAGTCTAGTCATAATCTTACTTTGCATGGCCCAAATGTATACTCTTTTACAGAGTTTGGGCCAGTGTCTCCCCACTAATAATGGCTATGACCTCACTTCCGGCTGTAAGGGGTTGACAGGTATGTTAGCCATAGCTCTCAAGCAATGAGGTAGGAATGTCAACAAAACAGTGTCCTAGCCAGAGTACATAAGGAACAGTCAGGGACACCTTTACAATGTCTGAACTATTTCTGTGTGACATTGACAGACTAAGAGAAGGTGAATTACAGTACATCATTTCATATTATAGCTGTGTACACCCTTGCTTACTGTCAATAATTCTAACTCATAATCCACTAGCTTTCATAAAACAGCAGACCATTGTAAGAGGGAGTAACAGGGGTAGAGGTGTGATTTGATTCAAAGCAGAGACAGTTGAGAGGGCTGATTGTAGCTGTTGGACAGCAGGTATCACCAACATGTCAATATCTTAGATGTACTACAGGCCTACTGTTGTAATTTCTATACTGCATACCTCCATCCTCCCATCTGCATTCCATTATATGGGGACATGTATTACATACCTGGTAGAGTGAAGTACTCCTATTTTGACCATAACCTTTGCAAACAGCTTTCAAAACAGTTGTCGGTCTGAGCAAAGCAACATACAGACCTGTTCCCCATAAGCAGTTGGATGTATTGGTAGGTAATTCTCATTAACAGGTGATTGCCTATGCACAGACTGTGGCTCAGACTTGCTAATTACATCAAAACAACTGGGATGCACTTTCATTAGCCAATGACAAGGAATCACAGTGCAATATTTAAGAGCTTCATGTAAGCCTTGGCCCATTTCTTAGTCTTTGAGATAGACCTTAGTGAGGTGCGGAGACTACAGCCAATTGGACCAAATTAGTTGTGTCCAGTGGACATATGTGTGAAATGGAGAGATTTGTATGGGGCATATTTTTTTTTTGTGGGATAGGTGACCATTTTTTAAGGAGAGAGTGGAATGGTGGGGAGGGGATGTAGGTTTGCTTGGGGAGGTAAGTTGGGTAGGAGAGGTTGCATTTGCAGACAGACAAGATCGTAAAGACAGCATACAGGGGAGGTGTGTGACCCATCAGTGGGTAAACACCTTGGACGGGGATGGTGTTCTGGAATCAGAGATGCATTTTCCCCCAGATGGCAACAACATGACTGAGATCCCCACCCATGGGTGGCCAACACTGCTTCTTCACTGCCCCAAAGATGGCTGTGCTGGACACTGGGCACCAGGGCCACCAGCCCCTCCAGGTTGTCAAGTCTGCCCTCAATCTAGTGCAGGCATTGTTCATAGCTCTTATGCACAATCCTGCATACCATGGCCAGTAGTTGATCTTGGGTGACTACCACCCCTCTGCTACTGGTCCTGGGGGGGTCTCATCCCCTGAAGAGGTTCCACCTGTAGATGGTGCAGGGCCAGCAGAGGGTACACCACCGGCTTGGGTCCCAGACGTGCTGGTACCCGGTGCCACGGCTGGCTGAGATGGGGTAGGTAGATCAGCAAAAACTGGCCTACCCTATCATGCTATGGTGATATGAGGTATAGCAATGTGTATTGGTTAGTTTTGAACAAAACATTTTGTTTGTTATAACAGCATGCTAGAACATTGGAAATAACCCATTAACATATCAATGCATTTTATATAGAAAGCAATAATAAATAACAGTCAGTATATTAACAGCATGCCAGTAAGTGTTACGGCAAAAGTCCAACAACATAGGTAATTCAACAAGATATGTTAATATGTAATATTGTAATACATAATAATAATAAAACACATGCCCATTAATAAATTTTAGAAAACAACATATGTTAATAGTAAACCATAACCAATGAATAACAATAATAAATTTAGATGAAGATAAAGGCTGGGGAGATTGAGAAATATAGTCCATTAATACTGGTATAGGCTACATAGTTTACAACAATATTGCTATATACTCTACAGGTCTGTCAGTCCTTTATGTTTAACAGTGCTCTATAGCTGCTGTAGCATGGTCATACCTCTCAAATTATGCACATGGGACAGTATGGGCCAAGAAGTAACACCTGCAGGTGCACAACTACAGAGAATACTTACACATCAGTAGACCTATATAGCTATCAAGGTGTACTGTGGATTGATGTAGTGTGACTGTGCTATTGACATAATCATGTCAATGATACATCCGTGACAGCAGGATTATGCAACATTAATTACATTCCATGACAGCGTGACACTTGAGAGACATGTATGTGTACAGTACAGGGAGTAAACTATCATGCCTTCCTTGGCAGGATTAGGGATAGAACTTCAGCAAACTTTCACAGACACTCCAGGCATACAGCCATACCAAGATTACACATTTTATTTATTTGTTTTATTTTATTATTATTATTGTACTTTTTGCCTTTATTTTATGAAGTCTTATCACATTCCTATTCAATGTTGTTGACAGTCTGTTACATCTGAACACACAAATTATTTACACATAATAAAGGCTACTTCACCCATTTACCTGTATTTCCTGTGGCGAGAACATCTGTCATCAATACATAAATGATTCAGTAATATATATCACTACATGGCAATAGATTCGAACCCTGGTCTGTCTGTAGCAAAATGTACATCAGACAGAGCATTTAACAAACGGCACTACTGAGCCACTGCTGGTCACTGACTGATGTTTGGCTAGAGCTTATCTGTAAACAAAATATGACCTAGTAATAGTACTATAGTTTTATACTAGACTGCAGTGACAGTTGAACACACATGCATGAGACTCATGCATGACAGAGATACTAGATAAACTATACAGTACTGCATAGAATGCAGGTTTACACAATATACTATTAGAGGGTGGAAATATCTGTGAAGTCTACATACAATATCAGATTATTGGGTTGGCTACCTCACCCATATACAGTTGCAGATAGTATATTTGCAGCCTACAGCTATTACACTGTCATACTTGCCTGCAGCACTGTACCTCGGAGCATGAATGCATATAGCTGAAATGCAATGGTTAACACAAGACAATCCTGATATAAACAATATACCTTGGGTGTTAATGTTATTGCTCCAGATGTTATTGCAGAACAGGAGTAAAATGCACTTCTTGTAATACAGCTCTGAATCTACAGTTATTGCATAATACTCTGTATTAGCTATACCTTGAGGCAGGTAGTTGTATTCTTTTTTTGTTTTTATTTCAGAGCAGTTGTCATAATTGATTTTATGCAACACAGCTCTAATTACACACATATTGCACAGCACAGCTTTATTAGCAGTACCTTCATGCAGTTATAGTTTAGAGTCTTTATTACACAACAGTTGGTGTAATGCAGGTGTTGCAATACAGCTGTAATTCCATAATTAGTGCAGTATAAAATTTTTTGCATTTACATTATCAGGGTTAATGCTTTAGTCTTCCTTGTTTATTGCACTATAGTTTACAGTTGTCACCTATTGCAGTACAGGCCTATGTCCACATTCTTTGCAATACTCAAATCTTTACTGTATGTGCCCATTGGCAGTTAATGTATTACTCTTTCTTCCTTATTTGACTACAGATTGCAAATTAACCTGTACTCACCACACTCATGGTTCATCCTGGCCAAACGCCCAGCATGCTCCTCTTGCTTGCAAGCTCTCTCCTCTGCAGCTATAGGGAGAGAAGCACATCATTTTGCATACCTTTCTATCAAACTTTCAGATTAGGCATTGGTAAGACAATGGTAAAAGTGCTTACAAACTTGAGGGGCATTCCCAGCCCGAGCTTCCAGGACCCAGGTGTCCAGAAGATCCCCCTTCTGATGCTTCAGGTAGTCATAGTGGTGACAGACCAGCTCATCTGTGCAAAGGATACTTGTAGCACTGGTGAAATTGCATGGCATATGGTCCCAGGCCTCTGCCTTTCATTCTGAGCCTTGGAACTGCCCCAGCAGCAGCCAGTCTTCATGGTCTTTCACCATTAGTCCAACCATGACCCTGGACTCCAGAATGCCTCGATGCTGTGCCTGGAAGTGCCCATCCTCTCTAACACCTGCCATAGTTCCTGCACAACTTCAAATGGTTATGCTGTATTCCCACCTGTTGCACTGAATATAGCTTGTTTTTTCTGCCCTTACACCCCATTGGGCAATTTAAAAATGCGTCTCATCACTTAACACCAACAAACCAGCACAGCTGAGATGAGCAGTGCTTAAACTGGCAATACATAGCAGTGCTTAGCAGTGTGCAAACCAGATAAGCACAGCCAAACACTGCCAAGCAGTGCCTAAACAGAGATTGTTTAAGCAGTGCTTAGCAGGTCTGAGGAGGTCTTAGCAAAGCTTAGCTGAGCACAGCAGATCAAGACTGAAACATAATCATAATACTTTGTCTTTGAAAAATAAATGCTTAATTTCCCTTCCATGTATTCAAACCTTGCACCCATTGCACAGAGGGCTGTAACTCTAATCACTTGGCTATGTGGATATGTAGAATGGTGCTATACTTTTACATATACCTCTGAGCTAATTTTAAGCACTCCTAAGCACTGCATTGTACAAACCCACTAAGCTAATCTTTAAACTTGACCTTTACATCACAAATTAAATGCATCTGGTTTCTATTTTTAGATGTCTGGCAAGTGTCAATTGCTGAATTCTGTGCCGTGCCACGCAAACAAAAAAAATTAATTAAATACATTGATATAATGCACTTGGACAGTGCAGGGGTGTGTTACTTATCCACAGACACAATTAGTCACACACTCCCTACACTGATTCAACAACTGTATTCAACTGCCCAAAGTGCCATCATTAATACGCATGGACCACTACTGAGGGGGAACTGCGTACATGGACATGGTAACTTCCATGTAGGATCCACCTTATGCCTATACAAATTTTATTAAATCTGGTTTCTCCCCAATCCTCCGTTAAAAATTGGCTTTGTTTCAAGTTGGACTTTCCCGGTAAAAAAATGTTGCATAAAATGAATAATAAAATAAATGTCTGCAATTTCAAAGGAAGCACGCAGATCTGCTCGGAATGGGTGGTCAAGAACCTGACATACACAAACAGCATAGATATAGCCAACCTGCTGGCAGACAGGTTAAGTGAAAACTTCACACCTCTGTTCTCCCATCAGTAAATCAGGACATCCCCAGTGTTGTTTGTCTTGTACATTGAATAAAATGATGAGGCTTGGGTGTTTGTTTAAGTAGTTTATTACATACACAAACACATCAGGATGGATGGCAGGAGCATTAAACTTAAACAAACTAGCTAAATTTCTACTACACACATGCATGCTATCACTCTGGCTGCTCACTCAAAATGGCACTCTTGCTTGCACGTGCTCAGTACTTACATGCATGTGCCCTGTGACTGGAATGCTTCTTAAAGATACATCTCACACTCTGATCTACATCCTCCCTCTTTACTGAGCTGTCTCATATTGGGAATGACATTTGAAAAGGCATGCAATTATATAGACTATAATAAACAAAAAGTACAGTTTTGTACCTACCATAAATGTAGATGTTCGAGTGTAAACACTGCTGCAGTCATTACACTTGGGTTATCCTGCCATCCGATGGTTCCCCAGTCGGCCTGAGTTCCAAAGTCTTGGTCTGGCATCAGTTGCTGTCACCTCCTCCCTGACATCAGTGCAACAGGGGTATATAAGATGCAGCCAATGCCATTTTCTTCAGTTTTTCTTGCCCCAGATGTCAGGTGCCCCCAAATAGGTAGGCAATTCAAATTGCTAGTAAAGTATACAAAAGAAAGGCAAACAACAATTTTCAGTTACCAGCAAATACTCCCCATAGGTAGTAAAGGGTAGAAGACCTAGGTACGTACCAGCAAGTAAGAGGGGAAGGAGGGAGGGTAACCTGGACTGCAGCAGTGTTTACACTCGAACATCTACATTTATGGTAGGTACAAAACTGTACTATATTCATCGTGTTACACTGCTGCAGTCATTACACTTGGGTGGAATCCCAAAGCTGAGGTAGGGTGGCTGGTTCTATAAGGCATTAGGGGTGGCTATAAGGCCCTGCAGCACAGCAGTGGTGAAGCCAGCTCTGGATATGGAGTATAAAGGCAAATGGTAATGCTTGGTGAAGGTATGCACAGAACTCCATGTTGCTGTTTCCAAAATATCCTTGGTAGGTACTCCTCTGAGGTAGGCAGTTGAAGTGGCTGTTGCCCTGGTGGAGTGAGATCTAATGCTGATAGGTACAGGTTTCCCATGGTGTGTATAGCAGAAACGTATACAATGTCCTATCCATTTTGAAATAGTCTGTTTTGAAATGGCTTTTCCCTGTGCTCCTGCAGCATATGCTACCAATAATTGCTCAGATTTTCTGAAAGCTTTGGTTTTGTCCAAGTAGAAGTGTAACTGCCTGTGAATGTCCAAAGAATGTAGTAGTCTCTCCCCTTTGTTATGTGGTTTTGGATAAAAAGTTGGCAAGTGAATAGTTTGGTTTAGAGCCACACTTGATACCACCTTTGGCATAAATGTAGGGTTAGTTCTTAAAGACACCCTGTCCTGGTGGAAAATGAGGAAAGGTTCCACTGCCATTAGTGCCTGTAATTCTGAAACTCTTTGTGCTGATGTTATTGCCAGTAGCAGAGCAGTTTTCCAAGAGATATATTTTAATTCTGCTGTGTTAGCTGGCTCAAATGGAGGTAAAGTTAATTTTTCCAAAACAAAGTTGAGGTCCCAAGTTGGAGTAGGTGCTCTATGGGGTGGTCTTATGTTATTAGCCCCTTTGAGGTACTGTTTGAGCAAAGGAGTAGAGAAAATTGGTGGATCCGTGTTGTAATGAGCAGAAATGGCAGAGGCGTGGATCTTGACGGATGAAAAGGAGAGGCCCTTGTCCAGCATCTCAGTTAAATATTGAAGTATCTGAGGAATGTTTGGGACAAGAGGGTCAAGGCTGTGCACCTGGTTCCAGGCACAGAATCTCTTCCATTTATCTGAATAGGCTTTCCTGGTGCTAGGCCTTCTGGCCTCCAGAATGACATCCAAAACAGCTTTGGGGAGAGGCATTGCTTGCTTGACTAAAGAATTTTCCATGCAGCTAGGTTTAAGGTCTTTAGCTGGCTGTGAAGTATCTGATTGTTGTGCTGTGTCAGCAAATGTGGGATTTGAGGCAAAATCCAGGGTGGTTCTTGTGCTAAGTTCTTTAAGATTGGGTACCAGTGCTGGCGTGGCCAGTCTGGTGCAATCAGGATCATCTTTGGCTCTTCTTGCCTGGCTTTTATGAGTATCTTTGGAAGGAGAAGTAAAGGTGGGAAAGCGTATACTTGCAGGTTTTTCCAGCTGAATGAGAGGGCATCCACTTTCCATGCTTGTGGATGGTAACTCCTTGTGCAGAATTTCTGTAGCTGGCAGTTCATTGGGGATGCAAACAGATCTATGTCTGGGCTCCACCATTTTTGTGTTATCATTCTGAATATTTGTGGATTCAATTCCCATTCATGGGGATCCATGATGTTTCTGCTTAGGTCGTCTGCCAGTGTGTTTTTCTCTCCTGGCAGGAATTGTGCTTGCCGATGAACTTGGTAGTCTAGAGCTATGTTCCACAAGGTCATGACTTGTCTGCAGAGGGGGTAGGAGTGTTTGCCCCCTTGCTGTTTATGTACCACATAACTGTGGTGTTGTCTGTCTTTAGTAGTAGTTGTCCTGGATGCAGCAGGTCCTTGAAAGCTATGTGCATTTTGTACAGCTAGCATCTCTTTTTGATTGATGTGAAGATGCCTTTGCTCTGCGGGCCACTAGCCCTGAATACATTTTCCTGTCATGTGTGCTCCCCAGGCGTAATCCGATGCATCTGTTGTCAGTGTTTGCCTGGCTGTGGGTTGAGTAAAAGGCTGTCCCTTGCTGAGGTGACGAGATTGAGCCCACCATCAAAACTCCTGTTGAAGGCAAGGAATTAGTGGTATAACTGTTTCCAAACTTTGACAATGTTGAGACCATACACTCTTGAGGTACCATTGTAGTTTCTTCATATGCAGTCTGGCATATGGAATTAGTAGTATGCAAGATGCCATGTAGCCCAAGGCCTGCAGAATTTTTCTTGCAGGGAGTTAGGTCTTTGTTGCCATCAATTGAAAGTATTGAGTCAGATGTCCTTGCTTGTCTGGCGTGAGATAAACCATCTTGGCCATTGTGTTCAAGCTAGCACCCAGGAATATTATCTCTTGTGAGGGCACTAGTTTTGATTTCTTTTCATTTACTGTGTACCCCAGGCAACTTAACTTTTTTACGAACGCCAGATTCTTTAGAAGAATGTCCTTGCTCTCTGCTTGAATCAGGCAGTCGTCCAGGTACAGATAAATTTGAATTCATTTTTGTCTGCAAAATGCAATTACTGGTGTCAGGCACTATGTGAAGACCCTGGGTGCAGTAAATAAGCCAAAGGGCAGTGCAAAGAATTGATATTGCATTGAACCAGCTATGAATCTGAGGTATCTTTTGCAGTTTTGTCTGATAGGGACATGCAGGTATGCCTCCTTGAGGTCCAAAGTCATGAGCCAAGCTTTCTTGCCCAGCATGGGAAGAAGCTGCTGTAGTGTCAACATTTTGAATTTTGGAACATCCAGGTAAGTGTTTAGAGAAGAAACATCCAGAATGGGTCTCCAGGCTTTGTCCTTTCTGGGAACCAGAAAGAGTCTTGAGTAAAATCCTTGTCCTTGCTCCTGTGGTGGTACCTTTTGAATAGCTCTCATGTCCATGAGTGCTGTAATTTGTTTTTGAGCCTCTGCCCATTGATTTGGTGGCAGATTTGGCATTCCTTTTAACCTTGGCAGAGTGTGAAAGTGGAACCTGTAACCTTGAGATACAATGTTGAGAACCCACTTGTCTTTGGTGATGCAATGCCAATTGTGATAGAAAAGTACCAGTTTTCCTCCTAAGGGGGCTGCCAAGAGAGAGCTGTTTGGCAGCTGTAGTGGGAAGTCATTGAGGCTGCTTTTTATATGGTTGTGGCCTGTCTTCCCCCTCTTTCTGGCCTGGTGTACCCCATTGTCGAGCCCTGTAAGGACCTTGTGCTTGACCTCTACCTCTTGGACGTCTGTATCTGCCCCTTTGAGGTCTGTCTGTGACTGGAAAGGACCAATTCTTAGTTGGCCAATTTCTGCTAAAACAAGGAGGCTGAACCTGTAAGAAATCCTTCACCGTTTGCATAGATTTTGCCTTATCCTCCATCTTCTTTAATACCTCCTCTGCCTTAACTCCAAATAACACATCCCGCTGTAAAGGTGCATCCAATAATTTTGCCTTAACATGATCTGGTAATGTATGTTCTTTTAACCAAGCATGTCTTCTAATGACAGAGCCTGTAACTGCTGCTCTACAGGAGGCCACTAAGGAATCAAAACCACATTGCAAAGTATGTTTTCCCACTTGTTCAGCTGCATGCAATAAATCCTACATTTCTTTAAAATTAGGAGGATCTGAATCTGGAAGCATCTTTTGTTTCAACTGAGACATCAAAAATTGCTGATATTTTAGAATGTGAAACTGCCAATTTAAGGCTCTCATTGCTAAAGTTGCAGACATATATACTTTCTTTCCCCATCTGTCTAATGCTCTGGAATCTCTGTCAGAGGGGACTGGGTTTTTTGCTGATGAGGCCTTAATCCCTTTGGGTCCCTGAGAAATAGTTTCAGGGTCAGCAACAGGGCTTTTATACAGACATTTATGAGAGTCAGGGACTCTGTAATATCTATCAGGTTTAACTGGGTATGGTTGTACGGAGTCAGGATTTAAGCTGGATTCAGTGTACACATCATCCACAATATCTAAAACTGGCAGAATAGCAAGGGGTCTGTGTTAAGGTAATAAAAGGAAGTCTCTGAGCCTTTTCCTGGATTCTGAGTAATCCTGGCCTTCCCAATGGAAATGCTCCCTCATGGTATGTAAGGTCTCCCCAAAGGAGTAGTCCTCAGGAGGAGAGGCTGATGGAATTGATTCCTCAGCATCAGAATCCACATAAGGGGGTAAAGAATATCCTAGGTCTGAGGATGAATCTGAAGAAATGGACACCTGGTCGGAAGATTCATAGTCTGCATCCTGTCTGGGCCTTTTATCAGGTGGGGGATGGGACCCCCTGATCAGGGTGACTAGGTCTTCGGCCATTTTGAGAATTTGTTTCTTAGGCATGGAGGCCTGTCCTGGAGAATGCTGTCTCTGTTTCTTTGTTTTTAATGGGGGCTTAGACTTAGCAGAGGGTTTAATGGTTAACTGGGTAGTTCTGAAAACACCCTCTGAAGCTGTGGATTGCTCAGCTACTTCGGTTCCCTCTGAAAGGTTAGTTTCGGTAGGCTGAAAAACTTGTGCGTCCAAATGCCCAGCCAGCTCCATGTGGGAGTCGGAGGTGGACTGTGGTTCTGTGGAAGCGGTCATCAGGGGCTGCGTAGGCACCTCGCTGAAAACCAGAGAACCGGCGACCAGCCTAAAAGAAGCCTCGTTGTCAGTTTTGAGCCTCGGATGCCTGTCCTTGTCTTTGCGCTTTTTATGTATTCCGGTCATCGGAAGTTCTGACGGCATGGTGTAATTGAATTTTCTGCCAAAATAATGTCAGGCAAAATCAAACCGACGTTTAATAGCGCACTTGTTAAACATAGCACAAAACTGACAACCGGTGACGTCGTGGTCTGGGCCTAGGCATGGGATACAATAGGAGTGGAAATCCTTATGAGGTATTTGCTTCCCACAAGAAATACAGTTATTAACTTTTACTGACATCAGTCTGAGGCAAGAAAAAGTTTCCCCAATGGGGTACTTAGCTTTGTAGAAGACTTCGGTTCTGGATTCGGAATGAAAATCTCAGGAGTCGGTCGACCGGCACTTGCGAACTGCTTTTGCTTCGGGCACCGCGGCAAGAAAGACTGGACAAAATGGCGTCGGCTGCATCTTATATATCCCTGTCGCACTGACGTCAGGGAGGAGGTGACATCAACTGACGCCAGACCAAGACTTTGGAACTCAGGCTGACTGGGGAACCGCCTGATGGCAGGATAACCCAAGTGTAATGACTGCAGCAGTGTAACACGATGAACATCAACAGTCATGTCCAGGTTGCTGTGTATCTGGAACTAAGTCTGGAAATGTGACCTGATCTTGTAATGTAATAGAACTGGGTTTAGCAACAGAGACAGTCACTGGGGAATGTTCTGCTTCAGGACTCTCATGGATATTCTCAGGAACAGGGATTGCTAATGAAATGTCCTCTGGACCAGGAACATTGGACAAGTCACTTTGAGAGTTAGAGTCTTTATTACAGGCAAGATGCTGTAACACTGGCTCAGACACTGGTAATAAATGTTCCCAATTCTGCCTAAATTCCATTAATTATGATTCCATGATGAATGATCTCAATTCTTGGCACAGACATTTCACAAATCTAATGCAATCAAAACATTTTAATGTCTGCATCCTTACTATCGCCCCTTCTTTTAATGAACTGAGCAGTTTGCTGGTCTTGTCATAATAGGACTTCTGGGGTAAATGCTTTTTCAACAGTTGGGCTTTCACTGCTTTGTTGTTTTTAGCACATAGAGCCAATAAATTGCTACTGATTGGTAAAGTGGTTCGGGTTTGTCTCGACATAAGTCTCTGGCAGGTGAACCAAGATGATCATCATGAGGAATATTTCTGAGGTTAAGAAAGTTTAGGAAAACATCAATGTTGTCACATCTGGATTTCTCTAAAAGCTGTTTTGCACTTTGAATTGCACGTTCAGCCAAGCTGTTTGACTGTGAGTACTCAGGACTATTCATAATATGAACAAAGTCCCACATTTCAGGAAATTGTTTGAACTGCTGACTTGTAAGCTGTGCAACATTGTCAGAAACGACTCTGTGCAAACTACCATAGACAGAAAAATGTCATTTCAATTTAGTATTAACAGTACTGGACATTAGGTTAGGAAGAAGGGCAATCTTGAATCAGTTTGAATAAGAGTCTACTAACACCAAGTAATGTTGACCATTCCACTCGAAGATATCTGTGGCTACTGTTGACCAAGGTAGTTCAGGAATCTGGCTTAACTGAAGTGGTTCTTTTTCTTGGTGCAGTTTAGTACTATTGCATACAGAACAAGATGAAAATACTTTCTCAATATCTTTGGACATAGAAGGCCAAAATGCTAGTCCTCTTGCCCTTCTCTTGGTCGAATCAGTTCCTGGGTGGCCATGCTGCAAGACCTTAATGTACTTTTGTTGCTAGGATTTTGGAATATGAACAACAATCAGTTTAGGGCCTTTCATGATACCATTGTCTGACAGAATCTCATCTCTATATGTAAAATACAGCTGTACACATACTGGAAAACATGATCATTTTGAAGGCCATCCTTGACTGATAAAGAGGTTGAACTTCTGGAGAACTGAATCTGAATCTGTGTGAGTTCTAAGCTCATCAAGATGTGTGGAAGAAAAATTCCTCACTTTCATGGCTTCAAAATCAGGTTGCTCATTGTCATGCTGTTCTGTGGTTTTGCTGGGTGATTGGGATAAGGTATCAGCACGATAAAGAAGTTTACCTTTTGTGTAAACAAGATTGAAATTGTACTTTTGCAGTTTGAGCATCATGTGTTGCAATTTCCCAGGAGCTGTATGCATTGGCTCTCTCAAAATAGTGACTAGAGGCTGGTGGTGAGTTTCTCTCTGGATAGGTCAGCCAAACGTATAATCATGAAATTTCAAACATGCAAACACAATTGCTAAGAGTTCTTTCTCAAGCTGGGCATTCTGCATCTCAGTCTGGGTAAGAGTTCTCGATGCATAGGCTTTTGGTCTATCATCTTGAAGAATGACTTCACCTAGACCAAACTTAGAAGCATCAGAGGAAAGAGTAACTGGTTTGTGAACATCATAGTAGCCTAGAGTTGGTGGACTAGCAATTTTCTGTTAAAGGGCAACAAATACTATTTGGTGTCGTTCTAACCAGGGCCAGGTTACATCTTTATAAGTGTCAGCTCTCTTAGTTGTGCTAAAAGTTTAACTGAATCTGGAATGAACTTGCCTAGATAGTTGACAATGCCAAGAAAACATTGTAGGACTTGAACATTGTCTGGACCTGGTATCTCAAGAATTGCTGTTTGCTTGGAAGGATGTGGTCATAAGCCTGAAATAGTAAACAAATAACCAACATAAGTAACTTCCCATAGCCTGAGTTTACACTTCTGAGGATTCAACTTAAGATTTACTTCACAAGCTCTTTACAGAACTTTCTTGAGGTTTCTATCATGTTCCATTTCCCCATTCCCTCCTACTAGAATATCATCTACTATAATAGCATATGGATAGCCAGAAAAAAATTGTTGCATCGCATGCTGAAAGACTTCACTGGCAAAATGTATTTCAAATGGCATTCTCAGAAAACTGTACCTCTCAAATGGTGTACCAAATATGGTTAGCAATGAAGATTTTTGGTCAAGCAAAATTTGCCAAAATGAACTTTTTGCATCTAAGACAGAAAAAACAGTAGCATTTGGCATGAGGGAAGCAACCTCCTCAATGGTCCCCATAGGATGATGAGGTATTTTAATGCTGTGCTCAAATCTCTTGGATCAGTACATATTCTAATATCATCTGAGCTTTTCTTATTACCTTATCTTACTACCATGGAGGATACCCATTCAGTTGATTCTTCTACTGGACAAATTAGTCCAAGCTGCACCATTCTGTCTAACTTGGCTTTGACTCTATTCTACATAGCTACTGGAACTTTTCATGCTGGTCTGATAACTGGGTTTACCGCTGAGTCAAACTTCATGGAGTACACAACTGGGAATTTGCCTAGTTTGTCTGCAAAAATATCAGCATACTCAGAAAAAATAGTTTGGGTGAGATTTCAGCTGTTCTCATTCAAGCTTACATGGTGAACTTCTTTGTTAAATGAAAGCAGTCTTGTTTTCAAACTGTCTCTTTGGCCTAATAATGTCTTCACGTATCACTTGAATATGTAAAACTGCACATCATAGCTATTAAACAAGATTGGGGAAGGCAGCAAAGAAAAAACTCATGTAGAACCACATAAACTGTTAATATAAGTGTTTTCATCCAAGAAAAATACCCCAAACCTCTTCAGACATAAAATAACCAAAACATATTCAATTTAAATAGCCCTCTAAAACTATCATTTGACTCTAAAAGGAAATTACATCACCACAAAAAATGTCATTCACTAAAAAGTCTCCATCATGTGACACTCGCAGAGAAACACATCATCACAAAGAAAGGCCATTCATTAAAAAAATCTTCATCAAACAACATTTAAAACATACAAAAAAGTCAAAAATCAACTTGCACACTTTGTTAAATCAAGTTGCTCTGGAGCTTTTACTCTAGCAAACGTTCCTGCTGACATAACATTGTACTTTGAACCAGTATCTACTTTGATCTCTACTGGACTCGCATTAGTCCAAACAGTGCAAAATATTTCGTTCTTTGCCCATAAATTTACTGCACTGACTGTTTCAGCAAGCACTGACACACCATCAACATAAAAAGTAGGGCTACAGCTTTCTAACTGATCAACTTGCCTCTATGAATGATCTCTTTTAATAAAAAAATGAGCCTTATTTGATTTACAAAACCCTTTGAAATTATTCCACTTATTACAAGAATGGCACTGCTGACCAAAAGCTAAACACTTTTCTCATTTGGGTTTGTGGTTTCCACCATAATTATGACAGCTGACTATGAGCTTTGGTACTGCAGCTAACTTCATTGGTTTATGATTGGTATTAGAGGTGAGGTAGCCTTGAACCCTTTCTGCTTTACTGAACATACTCTGGGTTTTACTGGAGCTGCCACACCCTTTGGCTTGTTTATTTTAACCTTGTGCTGCATACTGTCTATATTATCTTGGAAGCTAATTATTGGAAGGTACTGGAAGCAAACTTTTCTCATTTGTAAGCATACTTGTGTGCTTTTCTGTAAGCTCATATATCTGACACATATCAGTGGCCTTATTTAACATCAAACCACTGTCTGAAATCAAAATCTTTCTCACTGTGTCATTTTAATACAACACACAAGCCTGTGTTTTATCAACTCACCTGTCAAATCACCAAATCTGCATGTTTTAGCCTTATTTCTCAAGTCAGTTATATATGCTACAAAAGTTTCACCAGACTTTTGATCCCTTGTGTAAAATAAGAGCCTTTCCATTGTAATATTCATTGAGTGGTTACACATTTCTCTAAATTTACATTTTAAGCACTCAGGTCTTCCTGCGTTTCAGCCAGTACCATAATATGGCGGTTGTCCCCTCCCCTGCAAACACATCCGGTGCATACACAAATGAGCACTCTCTTTCAATGGCCTCTGAACCAGCTAGATTAAGAAGAATAAATGCTTTTGGGCATGCATATTTGTCAGAAAAAGCAGCCTGTATGAAAAGATCTTATTCCTACTCAAACACTGTCCAGTTTTCTGCAATATTGTAATCAAACACAAGTTGTGCAGGTTGAAGTGGGTCTACGAATTCTGCCATCCCCACAGATTATAGTAAAATACAATGCAATCTTTGCCCTTGAAATTATGTACGAACATGCACACACACCAGGAACTTGTAATAATATGCAAATGCATACTAGACTCTTTGAAAGACTGTACTTTGAGAAATAATCTTTGAAATGACTGTACTTTGTGAAATAACTGTACTATAATACTACACACACTTGCCAGCCCTTTGCACACTTTAGATACTTCAAATAGCTTTAGTTAATGCAAAAAAGTAGTACATAGTGAAAAAATATGGTAGCTTTCCCTTTTTTATACATTTTATGTGATTTGGATATTGTTTCAAACATTCTCATAATTATTTTGAATACTTTAATCAATATGTCACAGTTTTGGACATTTTGGTTAATTAGAAATTCATTCTGAGCAGTATGAATGCTTTGTTTTGTATTCATGGCAAGAAAAATCATTTAAGTGAGTTTTAGTACCTGGAAATTGTTTCTGACATGTCTGTGAGTAATTTTAGCAGTAGGGATGATCCACTCCTGTATATTCCTCCATTTCTAACCGCTTGCCTCATGGTTGTGAGTCTGGATTCCATTCTGACACCATGCCACTCTTCTGGTAAATCTGAATAAGATAATGAGTCTTGGGTGTTCGTTTAAGTAGTTTATTACATAGACAAACACATCAGGATGGATGGCAGGAACATTAAATGTAAACAAACTAACTAACTGACTGACTACTACACACATGCATGCGATCACTCTGGCTGCTCAGTCAAAATGGCACTCTTGCTTGCACATGTTCAGTACTTATAAGCACATGCCTACTGACTGGAATGCTTCTTAAAGGTACATCACATACTCTGATCTATACCCAGCACCTGCCCCCCTCCCCTCATCTCTAGAAAGCAAGTCATCACTGCCCTCTCAAAGGCAGAAAATACAGCCTCCATGGGACCCAATAACATCCCAGGGTGCATTCTAAATTAACTCAGGCAGGAACTTGCAGCACCATTAGACACCCTATTCAGCCAAAGCCCGAGTACCAGCTTCATCCCAGCTGAGTGAAGGACAGGTACCTTCATCCCTCTGCACAAAGATGGAGCATCCACCGATCCAGGAAATTATAGCCCCATCAGCCTAACTAGCCTGATCTGCCAGTCCATAGAATGGACTATCATGGACCTCATTAACAGAGACATTGGCAACCTCCTCACACTAGTTTGGCTTCATCAAGGGGAGGTCATGCCTGTTTACCTTGATTGACTTCAATCAGACAGTCACCAAAGTCAAGGACAAGGGGAAGATTGTGCACGCCACCTACCTTGACCTGGCCAAAACCTTTGATACTATTCCCCTCTCAGGTATAATAGATAAACTCTCTCAAATAGGCATTAATCCATATGTTACCAAATGGGTAGCAAACTGGCTCACTGATAGAACTAACCTAGTCAAAATAGGGGAAGCCGCCTCAAGCAGTAGACCCGTAATGAGCAGTGTACACCTGGGATCGGTCTTAGGGCCTCTGTTGTTTGGGACATACTTTTCTGAGGTGCAGGCCAAAACAAGTGGGCTGTCGCTGACCAAGTCTGCAGATCACTGCAAGCTGGGTGCTGTCATCAATTCCTCTAGTGATGTGGACATCCTCCAAGAGGGTCTCACCAAAGCAAATGACTGGTGCCAGAAACATGGCCTCAAACTGATTGCCAAAAAATGCATAATCATCATCACCTTTGGGGAGAGTGACATCCCCACAAACTATCACATTGATAACAAGGTCCTAAGGACACAATCAGTCATGAAGGACTTGGGCACCCAGGTTGATAGCAACCTATCTTTTGACCACCATATTGCCTTCATTGTACAAAAGGTTTTCTACATGGCCCACCTCATTAGGAAAGATATCTCATCAAGGGACAAGGAGGTTATAACATCTGTGTATTCTTCCCTTATAAGACCCATTACTGAGTACAACACCCCTTTTGGCATGTACCTCACAAAGCACATGCAGCAGCTGGAGAGACCACAGAGGTTCTTCACCAGAGTAATCCAGGGCCTCAAACATCTGTCCTACATTAATGGGCTAAAAGCCCTGTCCCTCTACTCAGTCTCATACCGACTACTCAGAGGTAACCTCTGTTTGTCATACAAAGAAATCTCAGACCCCGCCTTGATGGGACTGCTGCATATCCACAAGTCAAGCTCCACTCGAGTAACCGGCACATGTGACCTCGACCTGGTCTGTGACATCAATAGAATTTGTTGGTGTGACAGATTGTGTCCCAGAGACTCCCACTTCTGAGGAACAGACTCCCTCTCCATGTCAAGCAAAGCACCTCATTATCCCTTTTTAAGAGCAACCTAGATTACTGGATGGGGTACAGAAAATACACTCCTGGGATTCCACCTATGTCCCTGCTGGACAAGAGCATTGGTTGCTGACTTGTCAGAACATGGGATAAATTCTTGACTAGGCTTGTAAGGGCCTCAGACCCAATAGCTTAGTAACTTCCTGTGATGCTATGATGATCCTATTGGTTGGTCTAATATCTTTTTCATTTAATATACAATTAAAATCACCATCCACAATAAGACTTCCATTTATATTAGAAATTGCAACATCTAAATAATTCTTAGAAAATGTTACTCCAATTCCTGGAATCCAATGTACATTAACTTCAGTGTATACATTTCCTTGTAATTCAGTTATTATCATATATAACATACAGTGGTTCTAACAATATGAATCAAAAATCTTAAATATAAAAACAGAATTTTTCCAAAGAATAGCAGTCCCTCTTCTCTTTTCTTTAAACCTGGAAATTACCAATATTGTGTAGTCTTTTGAGGTTAATCTGTTAATGTCATTTTGAAATAGATTAATTTTCTGTAAAAATAAATAAATAAAAAAAAAAAGCTTGTGGTTTAGGTAAACTGAATTATTTAAGTAAACTACCCCTCGTATCACCGCTGTTAAAGCCATCTTGGTCACACCTTCTCTATGACTTACTTCTGAATGTATTCCACTAAATATTGTTATAAAAAACAAGACAGAAACAGCTTATTTAAGCAATCTTTAATTTAATACTCAAAACTCTGTAATGAAATGTTATTTATAACTAATGCATGAATATAAAATGAATGCAAGTTTATTATTTCTGATATTAAAACAAATACACACAAAATGTTATTAGTAAAGTCACAAGCAACACTATGTTAAGTATTATCAGGGGTTCTGAACTATGAAGACAGACTGAATGTCATAAAATGTATTCATATTACTTTCACTGGCAAAGCAAGATAACATAGACGTATATTGTCTAACATATCTTTATACAGTTGAGCCGAGCCTGATCTGTGAGATTTTCCAAATGAGAACTTTATTGCTATTATTAAAGTTATCCTTTAAAATAACAGGTATAGGCTGTTTTTTCACAGATCACTCTAAATGTGTCACTACAGCTGTAATCATGCCATGTTCCGTCAGGATACATTATAGCACAGTCTTCATCGCCATTGTTATTGGGCTGATTACTGTCCCAGTACCTTTAATGAAAATAAAGAAAAAGTTATATCTCATGGAAATAAAAGATAAGTCAGTCATTTCTGAAACTTTCAGTGTTAACTCTATTGTTGTTATTATTCTCAGTATGATTGTTTTTTTCTTAAACCTTTATTTGATATTTCCATAGAAAAGTAGAGGAAGGAAAAAATAATGAAGTGAGAAGAAAACATGAATTCATCTATGACATGACAGGAAAAGAAGGAGAAACATGGAATGAATAAACACTCAGAAAAGCACATAGAATGCATTGCAAAATTCAATTCTTTATATGCTACCTTTTTTTCAAATCACATTTAAATGTATAAGAATAAGAGGTATTTAATTTAGTATTTCGTAAGAGGCATTTTATTTTGTGCAGGCATTTTAGTAATTCCAGTGGGAAGACAAATTCAGGAATTGCATACCACATCTATTATTATCCTCATATGACAAACTATATATTACATAAACTTTTATAGCACAGCTTTAGATGCATTATTTTGCAAACCTGATACTTTTTAAGGATTAGGGCTTTGTAAAAAACAGTCAGACCAGCACTATCAGGGTATTCATTCTGCCATAAATCCATTGCAGTTCATTACTCAGTTTTGTGTTAAACAGATTTTAACTATTCTACACATAACACCATGACAACCAAATCCATCCAACCACCCACAATCCCTTTTTCACATTTTTACAAACAGGGTTGGGGTATCACTACAACAGTAACAATCATCTAAAGCCAAGGTTTATATTGCTGGGTGGCTAGCCCTGCCATGGTTGTTCTTCCACACCACATGTTGGCAAGCACATTCACACCTATGGGCAGTTTTGTGTGTCCAATCTACCTACTGCATATCTTTGGAATGTGGGAGGAAACCTGGGTATATATCACCAAGTATGTTTTCCTGGGAGGAACCCATGACAGTGACTGCCATATCTTCAATGAGTTTTTTTCCAAAGGGGTAATATTATTGGTGAAGAAAGTTGTTAAGTCCCAAGAATCTATGCCACAGTTATGAAGTCTCCAGGAGTATTTATTCTCTCCTTAACCAAAGTCCAGTGTATTTACTAGAAATTTCCACTTGAGTAGCCAGTTTCTCGGGGTAGAAATAGACTGTCAGGATGGTTTGGAACATACTCCTTTTAATGTACATTATGGAAGAACTACCCTTCTTACCCCTAAATTCAACAACATTGTAAACCCATAATTACACAGGATGAGTTATCACATCAATAAGGCAAAAGCCACAACAAATAATGAGATAACTTCTTTTTTTTATTTATCAAGATGAAGCTAATTAGTAGCCGCAGTGGTACAGTGGTAGCATTGTTGCCTCACAGCAAGAAGTTCTCCTGTTCGATGTTCGGCTGGAGTGCTTTCTGTGTGGAGTCTGCATGTCCTCCCCGTGGTCAAGTGGCCTCTGAAAGACATGCGTGAATGGGCATGCCTTCGTTGAATGTTGGGCATCAGGCTGGCAACCCGGCACCATAAAAACTGCCAATCATTAGCGGACCGGAGTTCCTCTGTGGTGACCCCTAACTGGGAAAAGCCAAAAAGACAAACAACAAGTATGAAGCCAATTAAAAAAAGAAAATAAAGGTCTAATAGTTTAACAAAGATTTCCCACCCAGGGCACTTTGGATGTAATGATTTTGCCAGTACATTAACTGCACTAATAAAATGAATATCACACAATGTATTATTGATATGAATGTAACTTGGACCCAGAAGCATGACTTCATGCTGTTCATTAGCAGCTATTCTCCCTTCTGTCCAGCTCACATAGTAACATGTCATGGTTATTCCGCCTATAGTCAGTTACTATGTCCCACAGGTGGTAAGATCGGTTGCCTACGTTCAGCTGATCAATGTTTTTAAGTGTGAATCCAAATTTTTCTTGCAGTGACAAAAAACAGTGAGAGAGATGAGTTGAGGTCAGATTATGAGGTATGTGTTGTATTTCTGATTAGTTGTTGCTGGGGAAATTATATTGAAAACAAAGAAGGGGTAAATGCTCCTAATGATTCAGCCAGGAAAGCCTGAAGTGTAAAAGCATATGTGATTGTTATTATTTTTTTGTTGTTTGTTTTGGGAATGAATGATATTCTAGGAGATGCAGTGGAGGAGATATTTGAAATCTGATGATTTAGCAAGTGCTGCTTAATAAACCTGGTAGAGCAGATTATTGTCTGCCATCTCTAATGGAAACATTTCATATTTTCTTTATTTTTATCCTATTTGTACTGAACAGCAAGACTAGCACTTACAGGAAAATATTGTGGTGCATATTGGGGAATAAAAGTCTTAAGCTACTGCATAGAACATTTTTGTCAAACATACATGCTTCTTGTGATTGTTAGTGCACCCTAGGAATTCCTTCTGTCTGCTCTCCCTTCCTTCCTTCTATCCATCCATCCTGATATGAAAAGCGGAAAGAGCTTTCACTAATACATGATGTTCCATGAATTAGAAATCCTAATCAGATTACATTAATTCAAAATGCTGTGGTAGTTAAACATTATTGTGTCTGAATTTAATCAATTTTTTGAGAAAGGATTTTTTTTTGGTACAGGGAATTTAGTTCCATAGAGAAGGGGAAATAACTGCACAACTTTATTTTAGAAAACTGTGCTACACAGGCACTGGTGTTGCTAACTTAATATCTGTCGGTATTTGCATTTGGAAAATGGACCAGCGATAGAAAGTAGTACCAGCAGCATTGTAGTGTAGTGACTGCTATTCTGTTAGTGAGACTGACAGTTCAACTTTCAGGATATATCTCTAAATAGAAAGACATATTCTACTGATAATATATGATTCCACTCAGAAAAAAATCTAACTATAACTGCATTACTTCACAGTGCTATGGCAGCCAGGCATTGCTGTTACTGGCTGAATTTATATTGATGTTTATCAACAGAAAACAATGTAGTTGTGATGCTATAGAGAATTCCACTGCAGTGGACAAAAGTAATGATACAAAATTGGCTAAGGACACTGTGACACTCACTATTGTTAGTGAATAAATCGTTGCCATTATTTGTGACTATAGAACGGTGACATTTGTTAAGATGTAAGGAATTCCACTGAGGAAAAGAAAATAACAACACCATGCTGTGCTATGACAGCCATCTTTTGCTGTTAGTAACAATTTCATTCAGCCTTTGTTTACAAGTAGAAAAGTGAGCCTGTGCGTGAGCTGACAAGCTTAGATCAATATAGCTGAAAGGCTATGTGCACTGTTCGACTCTACAATGGAAAAAAAATCCTTTTTAATGTTTTGTGGCCTAATTATGGAATATTTTAAAATCTATTTCTCTTTTTGGCATAAGCAATTTGAAGTTCAACACTGGGGTTGCATATAAAGGCATGAGGCCATAGGAGTAAATTTACTTTATGAATATTTATATGATTTAATCCAGCCTAATTAACAGACTCTATCTCTTTGTAACTATCTGTTTTGCTATGATAAGTCCAATTCCTTCTCATCATGAGTTCTGAGTGTGTGAGTATATTTGTACTTGCAACAAAGGCCTTATCACTTGGCCTACATATTTCTTGCCAAGGTAAAATGAGTTTGTTTAGGAAAGTTACTTATGGGACATGATAACACTATAACAAAGATACCCCTGGATTCAATAAAATCCATGTAGGCTCTTTGTAGAGCCTACACAGAATGTCACCATGTAAACAGCCATGGTTCCCCCTCGGCAGAGCACCATGCATATTAATCATTGCCTGCTGCCGAGGGAGAGCATAGTAACAGGGATATTGATTCTGTGTAGGCAGAAGTATAGAGACTATCCCATGGTTGTAGATTATCCAGGGAATTCCTGGTCAAATGTTATGTACAGGGTTACACTTCCTGTAATGTACCCTGCTACTGTGAAAATGTGATGTGCATTAATATTTGTGTTTAATTTTCTAATTTTTTTTAAAAGTCCATTTGCAAAGCATGGCGTCGAGTGCAGCACTGCCAAGCTGCACTTATGTATATATACAGCTGACACCTGATATACATCTAAAAATAGGAACCTGATGTAATTAATTATTAGCATTTTTAATTTTTTTAATGTCTGTTTGCACGGTGTGGCACAAAGTGCAGCAAAGCTGAGCTGTCCTTAAACATACACTGTTGATACCTGCCAGACATCTAAATATAGAAACCGGAGGTAATTAATTATTTATGTCTGGTTCTGTTTAAGCCCATTTGCGCAGTGTGGCATGGTGCATACAATGGAAACAGATAGCTTAGTAATATATCTGAAGGTATACTTATTGTCATTCTGCCCAAGTAGCTAAATTGGTAAAGTTATGGTTTAAAGTTTAGTAGGTCCTGGGTTCGAGATCCTAACACTTATACCATTTTTTTAAAGAATTTAACTTTTAGTTTAATTTAAAAACAAAATGTTTATATATGGAAGAGCTGTGCAGTGCTAAGCACTGCTTAAACATGGTTAATGGCTAAATCATGGTTGTGTGAATTTCAGCAATGCTTGGCTCTGCTAAGCAGGTCTGTGTGATGCTAAGCAATGCGGCGTTTTTTTGAATGCTGCAATATGATGTGTAAAGGTGGAAAAACAGCCTATATTAAGGCTAATGGGAATTCTGCACCATTTGTTGGAGTCTGTCTAATTGTTGGTATGCCAGGTGGTGTTGCAGAGGCTGCAAGCTTTCAGGTGCACAGATGGGGTGTACTGGAGTCCAGGGTTTTTTTTGGGCTCCTGGTATGCAGTTATGAACTTAAACTGTTGCAGGGTGGTTACCAGGGCTCAGAATGTAAGGCTAAAGCCTGGGATCATTTGGCCAGGGAACTTACCAGTGCTGCTGGTAACCCCTGCACTGGTGAGCAGTGCTGTCACCACTATGATGACCTGAAGCATAGAAAGAGGGGAACTTTGGACACCTGGGTCCAAGAGGCTACAACATGCAGTTCCATGCTGGGCACCTGTCCAGGATGCACTGTGAATGTGGTAAGTATGGATATATTATAACTGTAGTGCAATAAAGAATAACCAATAACATCTGTCATGCAATAAAGAATAAACAATAGAAACTATAGTGCAATAAATAAACAATAACAACTGTAGTGCAATAACCAATAAACAGTGCCAGTAACAGTAAGCAATAAGGTGTAAAGCAATATTGTGGTGTCATAACATAATTGCAGTAGGGCTTTTTTCTTTGCATGTTTGTTCTAATGTCATTGCAGTCCACTGTAAAACTGTAATAACTGTAGAATGCAAAAGTATTTTTTTTAAATATATATTGCACAACCCACAGTACGGTTCAAGGCTGTCTACAGGCCACTTTCAGTCACATAATGCTCTCTTTTCCTTCCACCCCAGGGAACAGAAAGTATATGGGTGAGATAGCGTACTTTATGGGCATATATTGTGTGCGTACTTTGCACTTAGCAGCAATACTAATAAAGTATAAAGTAGGTTTGTGGTGCCATAACAAAATGTGTCTTAATTCTTGCAGTAGGGCTTCCTTTCATTGTGTGTCTGTTCTAAGTTGCTGCAATCAATTGTTACATTATTTGCAGATGTCCTGTACAGTCACAGCTTTTGGGTTCTACTCCCATGCCTGCCAACTAAGACATGATGGCTGGTTAATCTGCTTAACATACACAAACATGCTTCTCAACTATCACAGTTTTTTGTAATGTAATTACAATTGCCCAATCTGTCTGGTCCATGATTAGCAGATAAATAGACATTTCATCAGACAGGGGTGGTGTGTGACACAAGAGGGGGTGAACACCTTTGAAGGGAGGGTGTTGTGGAATCACAGTCCCATGTGCCTCCACAAGGTATCAGCATGACTGATGTCCCCACCCATGGGACTGTCTGTGCTGCTGCATCACTGCCCTGTGGGTGGCAGTGGTAGAGGCTAGACTCCAGGGTGAGCCTGCCCCACCAGGATGGCCAGCATCCTCTTCATCTGGAGCAGGCATCATCTAAACCCATAACTTAACAGTAAGTTTGTTAACAGCAAGCCAGTATGAAATAACCCATAAGGCCAACAGAACAGTTAGCTTAACAAAATATATTAATATGAAATCATAATAATAAATAACAATAACAAATTAAAGTTTAACAAAATATAGTTAGTTTAACAAAATGCATTAATATTAAATCATAACAATAAATAACAATAATAAATTAAAGAAGATAAGGGATGGGAAAGAGAAAGAAACATACCATTAGTGATGTTGCAGATGATATCCCTAAAAAGACCAGTAATACATAGTTCTACAGGTGTGCAGTGTCAGTTGTGTGTACAGTGACTACATTTCCTGTTTAGATGATGTAGTACTTACATACCTCTCAAGCTGTTAGCTTGGTACAGTGTGGGCCAAGCACTATGAAATGCAGGTACACAACTACACAAACCTGTTTCACATAATGTACACGTACATGACTACCAAGGTGTTCTGTAAATGGATTTAACAATACATTGCATTCCAGGCAATAGTCTACGAAAGCTTCTTCCCCTACCCAGTCTACCTCCCCCACATGTACCTATGTCCTTCCCCAACATTTCACTCTCACCTTAAAAAAAAAAAATAATGGGCACCTGTCCCCCCAAAAAAAATCATCCAATACATAGCTCTCCGTTTTGCATACATGCCCACTGGACACACGTAATTTGGTTCAATTGGCTTGACAACAAAGTTATGTTGTCCTCACTCCTCTTTCTGGGGATGAGACTTCAAATTCTTCTACATATTCTGTCAGAGTGCACAGTTGTTGCTGTACAAGAAATGGATAGCTATGGTCCTTTTCTACATCCCTCATGCACATATTTAGCTGCCTTTCACTATGTTTTTTTCCCTTCTTTCTCCTCATTTCACCACTTTCCTATCTCCCCATTTTTCTTTTCTTTAAAGATTTTTTGTGCATTGCTAAGCTCAGTTAAATGGAGCTATACTGGTATTATGTGTTCTAAATGATAATGCATTCGTACAACATAAACACCTCTCCCCTATTTCAAACCCAAGATCATCACATCTGCAGACCACTGCATTAACCTACCACACCAAACAGGTGTTAATTAAAACATGTGGTTGAAGCAAAACATAATAACTGCAATTTATAGTCATTCAGCATGTTTAAGCAGAACTGCAGGACATGCCACATTGCGCAAACTTGCTAAAAGTGTAATGGAAAAAAAGTTGAGTGTAATTTGGAATCTAGTGCAAGAGTACACCAGTAGAAAGTCAGACACAGAATAATGGATGTAAGTGAGGTCTGTAATAGCAGGTAAAAGTGCACGTGTAGCAGCAACATTTAGAAATATACTTGCAAGAACATTAATAACAAAATACATGTTCAACTGGGACTCTGGTGGAGAAATGCAGCCATATAAAGCCATTCACATAATGATGGATGTAAAAAAAGTTTGTCATAGCCTGTATGTCTGCACTTACATCTTGACAAATACACCTGCTGTAGGAGTGACTCAGTAGCTCAGTCCATTAAATGCTATGCAGTTGGTAGCTTTTGCCATACACAGTCCTGGGTTCAAAGCCAGTGGTGTATAGCACTTAAATGACACTATTGTGACCCCAGCAATTAAAGATTGAATCATGCACTTTTTATCCATACAATGCATTCCAAATCTAATGTCTGCTTTTTGCTGATGGAAGTAACAGGCCTGCACATAGGAACACACTGCACATATCCCTATAACAACATTATAAGTGCATAAAGTGTCAGGTCATACATTAATGGGCATTCACAGAGGATTTTAACTCAGGTAATGCAAATTAGGCCCACTTATATCAGAGTGCAGAACAAAATCCTTTCATATTCACATTATAGATTAGCACAGCTGCACAACTAACATACACTTATGAAACTTCTGCTAGTAACAAGGATTGACAGCATACATATTCCAAATTAATACCAGATTGTAACAAATGGCCTGACAGTTGTCTAAATGGTTGAATTAATGTTATATTTACCCCCTATGTTTCTCAAGGATACAACAAACATGTAGCCTAGAACTCTGTAAGTGATACCGTTGCCTAACATATTTAACATAAACAGATGCCTTAATTTGAGTGGAAGGTGTACCCTCACTCTGACTCTGCCTCTACAACAAGGCTCCCACAGTTACTTTTACAGCATGTTTTCCTCCAATGCGTTTACACTCTCTGCCTATGCCTATTGCCTGTAGCAGCAGCTATAGCCTGTAGCACACACATCGGTATGTAAAAGTAGCTGCTACAGACCTACCCTCTGTGATGATGTATTCTCCTCACCCCAGTAATGTTCAGCACAATATATCAAAAAGGGCTTCTAATCTACATGAAGACCTTATATCTTGTTCAATGGTTGCATGCTGTTGGCTGATGATGTGCAAATCAGCTGTGCTGGCTGCAATCATTATTTCAGAACCACAGGTTGGTTAAGAGACAATCACCTGGTAATGAGAAGCATGTTAAAAAGCCAAACAATTGGCTATGGGGAACCAGTATATATGAGACATTCTTCACACAGTAAACTTGTTGCCAAAAACTGTATATATCTGACCATATCAACAGAAGAGTATTGTACTCCATCAGGTATGTAACCTTTTGTTTACAACATGATGCATATGTGTGAATATACTTAGGGGAATGGGGATTACAGCATTAAGCCTTTCTTAGAACTGTGATAATGATATGCCATTGATCTCCAGATTTGCTACACCTACAGAGAATGCATAATACATCAAGAGTGGAATGATTTTGTCTATGTGGCACACTGCTCTTGATGGACTGTCCCTCTATAGTGGTTGTAATTGTACACAGCTATTTGTTTGGCACTGTTTTTTGACATATTTGACATGTTATCAGGATGTTGCCCCTAGGGGATGCAATTCAATGGATTCCATTGTGGGGTGCATGATCATACAGCAGTATTTGCCATGGCACACATGGGAATAACTGACTATCACTAGTATCCTATTTGTATCCACACGCTTAGTATGTTTGCACACTGTGGAATATGACATGTGATCAAGCAGTAGACACTGGCAGCTATTATGTTCTTGTTGTATCTCGGCATTGTGTACTTCCATTTATGTGATACTGACATGTGTTCCCATTTTGTTATCTTTCAGGAAACATGTACCCCAGATGCTGTGACCCTTTCATGGATGCGGAGAATAATATAATACTGGAAGGCATCTGTCAACACCATGAACTCCTACTGTCCATGGGGAGACAAAACAGGGAACAGCAAGCAGCACTGTGTGCTGACCTTGTCCACGATGTGAATGCCATAGGTCATCAGAGCAGGACAGATGAGCAGGTTTGACACTGTGCAACAGACATAATTTATGCTGCATGAAGAATGGCAACAGATGTAGCCAGGGATCATGGTGTCACAGATGGAGGGCCTGCAGCAGAACAACCACTCTCAGCCACTGAGGAACTCCTGGTGAACCTAGGAACACATGACCGCTCACAGGCATCCATCACACTGTACATTGTGGATGTGGGTGCCACAGTTCTCATGGCAGAGGAGTGTCCAGGTAATCTTAGTTTGATCAGAACTGGAATACAGTAGCATTCAGTGTGTCAGGGTGTACATACCGTTATGTGGATGTCAAGTCTTGGGGGGATTTAACTAAATGCTCAGAATTTGCATAAAATAGCAATTAACACAGTAGTTACTATACATTTGGGATATTTGGACGTATTACATTATTATAGTGCAACATGCAGTGGTACTTAAATTACCTCCCACAACTTTTCACAGGTCTGTCTGGTATCAGACAAGGCCATGGTCCTGGTCCTGGTAAGCACGACACTGTTTTGTTACATATATAGATTTACAGTAATGTCTTCCCTAAAGTATCATCCCAGGCCGGCAGCCTGGATTGCTGTACTGTCGGCATGATTGCCAATTGCACAGATATTTTCTGACTGTACACATGGTAGAGTCATACCTATGCCTTGTAGGTGTGACCGGGTCTATATCATAAGTTTGAAGTTTGAAAATTTCGAATCACAAATGATTGACATCAAATTATCAAAGTTTTCAAACTTTGAACGTTTCAACGGAGATTGTCGTAGGAGTTGGTATATTTAAGTAGCAGGAGGTGGGGGTGCAGGGGGGGCTTTCCCTCCTGCATAGAGCATTCAGGTAGGTTTTTTTTTTCTTTTTCTTTTCTTTTATATTTTATGTTCAAAGTTTGAAAACTTCAATCATATGGAGTCGACCATATGCGATTCAAAGTTTTCTGACTTCGCTCATATAATACAGACCCGGTGTGACCACACTGATAAATGTGGCAGTATTTTCTGGAAAATACAGATTGTCATATGTGTCAACTGTACAGAGTCTTCACAAATGTCAACAATGTACCTCATTGTTCTTGATGAGAATGCTGTGTAAAGAGCTTTTATTTACAAGTAACTACAGGTGTTTGCAGGAAAACTAGTGTCCTTATGTCCTACTATATAAAGATGGTTTTAAATAGGTCTGTATTAGTGACAATAGTGTATAGAGCTTTACATATATTGCAGCATTTATTTATTTTTATTTTTATTTTACATTTGTTTACCAGGCTGGTCCGACTGGATGTATTTCCATTTTCAGCAGAGGCCCGGGGAGAAAAGCTCCACATAGAGACAAACACAGTTACATTATATATAAAAAAGTAGCAGGCAAAACATGATTCTAGACTACATTACACAATTGATACTTACATACTAGATAGGACATCACCATTAAGTTCTATTACAGAAATACAAGATAGAAAGGTTCTGTAACAGTAAAACATTTGCGGAAAGTATAAAGTACATTCAGGAAATTACTTTCACATCCAAAGTTCTTTAATAGTTTGTAATAGTTACTACTTGTAAAAGGTGTTTATGAGAGAAGCTTCTCAATGGGTAAGCAGAAGAGAGTAATGAAAGAAGGTGTTATAAAGAGAAAAGTTAGTGGAATCACAAGATTAGTCAGGATTGATGCATGGGCATAACCAGTGTGTTTTAAGGTGTTTTTTAAGCTATTGTTTAAAGAGGAAAGGGGAGGGAATGGAAGTTGGAGCAGTAGGTAGGAGATTCCAATATTTACCGATGGTATTGGAGAATAGGGAATCACTAGCAATGTTGTTAGATTTAGTTAACCTCACTAGAAGTTGGCTTGAAGAGCGTAAGGAATTTAGGTTAGTATAAGGGGTAATGAGGTTAGAAAGTATCGGTGTGTTATTAGGTTGGTAAAATATCCCCTGGGCAAAGGTGAGTTGGGAAAGTATCAACATGTTTTTAGTTCATTTTAGTTTTAGTAACATAATACTGCAGAGCATAATAGTGCAGGTATTAATGTACTGCTTTTCCCTTTCTTATGACAGGTGACCGGGGGGGTTATCCCCTACACTACCTGATGTCAGTGTCTCTTCTGACTCTGATGATGATGGTGGCCACAGTGAGGGGTGAGAGTCAGAATTTGCTCCAGAGGTTGACATCCTTCTTCTGCCCTCATTGTCTCTGCACACACTCAGTATTCCTACACAAACCCAGTCCCTGGAGGCCACAGATATTGGATAGTCAGATGGTGGGGACATTGAACAGGAAAGTGTGGCAACTGTGGCTCCAGTGAGTGTAGACACTGGCCATAGCCAGAGAGCTGGTGAGGTTCCACACAGGCAAATTGATAGGGGTGCTCATAGGAGGTCTACCATCCTTCCACCACCTGTTGTAGGTGTCATATCACGGGTCACTTGCCATATGTTTCAGGCCATCATGGAGGCACATAATCATTCTGAAAGGAACTCCAGATGTTTGCTCAGGTGTATGGGTGCAGCATATTCTGACATCCATGACTACTTCCATTATATTGGTGACACCCTGGATTGGTTCACAGATGCAATGGAAAGAAGGTGGAGTGAGACAGATCACAGAATATCTGTCTTGGAATGCATATTGTCTGTGCTGGAACATTTGATTGGAATTGAGTGTCAAACTGGTGGATGTAGGTCAGCAACCCCATCTGCTGACAGTCCTCGTGGCCATGCGCAAACACTCTCCTGTACTGGCAATACATTCTTCACTACAGAGAGGTGTGTGCTGCCCACACCAAGATGTGGCAGGCCATGAGCTCATGGTCCTGGGCATTCCCATGGAGAACACAGCCTTAGCAGACAGTAGTCACCGTCAGTTACTAGCACCACCTCTGACTTTAGCCATGGAGGTGCCAGTGCAACTCCTAGCAGAACCAGTTCCTGTGTTCGGGGGTAGAACAGTGAACTGTCAGCTCTACCTTGCATGGTACAAAGCTGTCCAACATGCATACATTCAGGGCCAGCACTGAGCCTGACTGTGTTCATGCACACACTCATACATCACTGTCACATTCAGGTCACCTACAGACACACACATGGCACATTCCCATGCTCCATCTTGCCTGCTTCCCTTCCTGACTCACACAATGCTTTCAACCTATTGGGTCAGCCTAGGCTTCCTGCATGCCTACATGACTCCATGTGCAAGCGATGATACCTGTGCCACATCCCTGTCATCCTCATCATTGCAGGGAAATAAAGCTATGTGTCGATGCATAGGGTGACTATACAAATTAATATGTACTTGCTTAATGCAGTGTTGCTTTAGCATGCCACTTGTACTGCTCATTGACAGAGACTGTATGATGATATTTATAATAAGTAAGCCGCATAATTTTGTGTACCTTATGTTGTCTGATGTTGTACTGGCTGTATACTTACTCAATGAAAGTTGTGTCACTGACCTGTTTCTGTTTCAGTTTCAGGAGTCTTTAGGGGACACCTATGTATACACAACAGCAATAAACCCATAGATGTCATAGCACAGGATGAGATGTTAGCACAGAAAAAATATGTCTTCAGCAAGGTACAACACAATAGGTGCATGGCTCCATAGGTTCATATGTGTATAACAGGTTAACATGGACAATAATGGCATCCAGCCTACTCATGCATCCCTAATCTATGAAAAGGTCTGATACCCTTAGTAAGTGTCACCAGTGTTTTAGGAGCTAACACATGTACAAGCTGTGGTGATGGAGATGACCCATCTACAAATTCCCTGTGTCCATTACAGATATGTTTCCTACACCAGTTATGAATGTCTTTTAATGCATCCCATTGAGTAACTTACACATGATGTGTGTTACAGCCAATGTGTGCTTCACATGCCCGGGGGGGGGGTGGCTGTTACACATAGGGTGTAGTGTCTGTGTTACATACCTGTCTCTCCACCTTGTGCTATTTATACCTCAGTGAGGATGTATGTGTGTTGAACAGTTGAACAGGTAAAACATGTGTCACTCCTGTCTTGGATATGTGGGAGGATCTGATAACTTCCTGTATAGCAGCCATACACATCCCCTATAAAGCATGTAGAGCACAGACTATACATGTACAGTCTTAACACGGACTGCATAGGACATGTTATCTACAATGTGTATTGGTTTACCATGGAAGATATGCCTGTGTACTATTGCTATTGCACTCACTGATAGGTGTGATGAGTGCCCAATTTGGTGTAACAATGACAGTCTGGGATTTACCCGACATACCTTTCTTTATAGGTTGTACAAAATTGAAAGGATCTCCACATCTTACCAACCAGTGAAAGTCAAATGCTACATTACACTCTGTGTCCATAACTCCATGGGTAATGGCTCCACTATGTGCAATGTGCAGACACTACCATATTTTCCAGGGATGGATGACTTCCCAAAGGATAGTATTGCGCAGGCACTGGCATTTATTATTTGTCAGTGGCTCTGACAACAATTGAATGTGTGTCTCAGGCCATCCTGGATAACTGTTGGTTCTGTGTGGGATTCAGTGATAGCTGCTAATATGCAATTACCTGCTAATGCAATCAGTCAGAGGTCACCGACAGTTGCTGTGACTGTAGAGAAGGGAATGCCTAGAAGGGGTACTCCATTAATGATATCTGGGGAAATCCACTGTTGACTGGCATCATTGTAACATAGGTCTCCCAATGTTATCTTCCCAGAATATCACTCTCAGACACTTGCCTATCTACCAGCTGACATACCACTATGTAAATAACATACACAGTTTTCAGCCAGGCCTGCTGGTGCAATATTGTGTAACACCTTGTCAGGCCATGGTAGGGGGAGTGAGTCGTATTCCTCTCATCCACTGCATAGTTTAACACTCAATGAGGTCCACCGATTAGGGTAGGTAGGCATGATCTGGCCCTGAGCAGAACAAATGGCGTGTGGTCCAGTGTCAGTAGGTATATGACATTGTTACCACTTGTATCCATGGTAACTCCTTTCATAGCGGTTCATATCACATGACTCAAAGATCTGGGGACACTGCTTGGCACTGCTTGCTTATTGTCCTTTGTGCAAGTAGGTATTGCAGTACTTCCATCATGTTCCAAGAGGAGAGTCATTCAAGGTGTCTGTACAAAGCAGACAAACATGTTTGGGAAGTGTAGTACATATACCCTTTGAAGGTAAGGTGGGGGTTATACACAGGTATTCTGCAGGCGAACACTACCCAAGTCGTGTGTACTGGAAGGACACATTTACCTTGTAAAGACTGTGGAAAGCAGGGGAGTCCATAGAATTGCCAGTGCCTGGCATCTACTAATGCTTGTCTCACCAAAAGCACTCTCACATAGGATGCCATGTTCCAATATGTTTCCTGTCATCGTACGCAATATGTGACTATGATGTTCATGATGAGAAGCAGGACACAGCCTGTTTGTTCATCCACATAGCTGCCCCACATCATGAAAGGCTCTGTTGGCTTTACATACCCTTCATCAGGTAGATGCCTTGATTAGCAACCTGGGCACTCAGTTGGCTATTGCATGTATTATGCTTTCTGTTCCATGCTTGGTGGTATGTCACTAGGGAACTGATGAGCTGGTGATTAGTAGCACTGCTGCAGTGTCACAATATAATGTGCAATGTCCAGTGACACAGATGTCAAGGCTTGCTGAAACAAGCAGCTCAGTGGAGATGACCCATCGTAGGTGACAATTTCACAGTAAGTCATGCACCCTGCCCTTCAACAAATTAATGGTGGATATCTGCATGCCATGTCTGTGAGATCTATTACAGCAGACTGGCCACCTTTGGCCAATGTGTGTCCACCTGTCACATGCCCTAGGCTTGTCATACTGTGCAGTTATGTACCCAAAACACATTACTGTGTTCCCACATCATGCCATACAACAACCAGTGTGCTGTCTAGTTGCTTGCTAGGTATCGTACACTTGCAAGGCCAATGTAATGTCAGCAAAAGCTGAACAAGTCTACTATGCATGCACGGCCATCCACATCTTCACCGCAAGGAGTGCCTTCAATCACTGTATATCAGACTGTGAACCCCAAGGGTGTGGCACCATGACTCTACTTTGTAGGACCTGCTAATGAGATGTGGAAAGTGTCCCCACCCCTCTACTCCTATGGCACACAAACACAACATGTGATAGATGTGACTGCATTATAAACCTTCTTTCCATGGTGTCTCCAACATCAGTGATTACATATGTCAATAAGCATTTTGCCAACATGCACACCTCACATCCTGCACCACCTACATCCACATCACACACACCTGCATATGTGCACCTCCTTACCAGAGACATTCTCAAACAGCAGACACTTCACAAAATCCGGCTTCTGGAGAGCACAATACACATAATACTGCATGCACTATTCTCTCACCAGTCAAACACCTGGGGCAAAACACAAAATCACACCTTTAGTCATAGGCGATGACATTGTGAGACATATTGATGTCTGTGTCAACAAGCTACATATGGGAAAGACCACACTTAGCTATCTGTGGGTTGACATAGTACTCCATACCACACATTGCTGCAAATCAAGGAATATTACTTAACATGATGTTGACATCATAGTTCTTGCAGGAGTGTATGACTAGGGATATACATCACTGGACTGTATGCAGATGTAGGAATGAGCTTTGCCAGTCTGTGTCTCACAGGTATGCTTATAACTTTCAGTTACAGTTGAACCTCACCTAGGATGATAGCTCCATACAAACAGAAACTGATGGAAGTCAATAATTGCCTTAGCATGTGGTGTCATTGTAAGGGAATCTACTACATGTCTGCATGGGATGCCTTGCTCAACAGACATCAATGTTTCACCAGTGATGGTCTTCATCTCTCACCCCTGAGATTTAGAGTACTGGCCACGGCTGCTGACACCCACACAATGCATATTATATGCACTGTCTGGAGGGAAAACTTTACAATGAGAACACCATCTTTATACAACATCATGGTTATGCTGCTACACACTGGGAATGGCAACACTGAACCCTACTCTGTGGAAGGTGTCCCCACCTTGGAATATGCAGACATGTGTGCAGTCAAGGACATCTGGTTCAAGCTTGTAGACAGCACCACAGCCATACCAGACTACATGGCCTCCCACATGCTCAGACCTCAAAATGACAGTCTGCAAGGTAATGCAGGTGGTGCATACATACTCATTAATGATAGATACACATGCAGATTTATTGAAACACTATGATTTCCCAAAGACACTGCTGGCTGCATTTACTACAGGAAGGGCACAAAATCAAGCAATTGCCAGCTAAAGGAGCAGCTACATGAATCCAGACACCCATTGTGAGTATTGGATGTACATGTGTCTATCAAGATATATCATTACACCATGGTTTTGAGTGGCATTAAGTAACCACAAACTGTGTTGTTTAGTCATGCTGCAGTGGACGTGGCCAAAGGTTAGTCTACATCCTTAACTACAATGCCCTGGAGCAGTGCCATGACATACCCACAAGGGGATCCAATGTAATGTATCATGTGTTTACCAATATGGGTGATGACAGCAGCCCCCCAATTTAAGGTCCTGCCTGGTGGGATCTGACCACAAATCAGTCTCATGAAACTACCAAAACTGCACCCCCCCCTTGCAGACAGTACAGTCATGTATTTCAACAATGCAATTTATTACCTCCTGAAGAATGGTTTACATAGCTTGACTGCACTGCCCCCCTCAAACGGGTCAGACAAGTATGCAGAGCTCCACACCCATGCATTATCCAAGCAGCATTACAACTGCATGGACTTGGCTGTACATGAGTGGAGGAACACAAGGCTCCTCATGGCACAGCAAACCTGCCTGGTGTAAAACTGTCATTAGCAGGCTGTACAATAAGAGGTGGACACTGCTGTGAGACAGTTCTGGTGAGGGTGCCCACTAAAACGGAAGCACAACCTTCTCAGCTAAAACAAGCACATAGTGTATTTGTGACATCATGTAGCCACAGTAAGTGACAAAATTATCCACCCACACAAGGCAGAACCACAACGCACAATGTAGTTACATGTGTAACCTCAAAGGAGAGGCCAAAATTGTTGGTGAACTCATACATAATGATGCCACATAAAATGGGTTTGTGATCATAGATAACCTGTACTCCCACAGGTTCCATTTCAACTTAACTCCCCTGTCTCCACCACATGTGCCACATGACATTCCTACAACCCGTCCTATAGCTTCCATATGTACAGAGCATGTCATAAGTGACTTCTCTGGGTGATACACAACAACTATTGGACATGCTAACATCCCAGGTTGCATCCGACTTGGGATCTGACAAGGATTATTAACACCATTTGGAACACCTTGCAATCATACTGAAACCACTGGCTGCACCACAGCTGACTGGACATCAGCAACTGTTATACCCTTGCACATAGTTGGTGCATCCACTGACCAATAGAACTATAGACTTCTTTGCATGAGTGTCTATATCTGTATGCCCATAAGGCCAATCATCATGGCACTGACAACACACATATATGTGATCTACACAGTTTGGATGTCTGACAGGGGGATCATGACTGTTAAACGTGGTGGACATTTCTGATGCAGTCACCAAGGATCTGTGTGAAGGGATATCAGGTCATACCTGGACTTACCCATGCTGTCTGAATATATACCCTATTTAGGCATCATTTACAAAAGCACCCACTTATGCATCCTTGGTAATATCACTGTGGGGTCACTAAGTAGACCATTGATGGCACACATACTCAGAATAGGGACATCTGCCTCCAACAGCTGATCTGTGAGCAGCAGTATTCAACAAGGCTCAGTCCTGGGTCCTCTACTGCTTTTAATCCATTTAACCATGAGACAAGTGAATACTGAATGTCTGTGGCTAACAATGTTGGCTGACACCTGTAAACTGTGAACACTCATAGAGTCTGTGAGTTATCTCAATACCCTACAAGAAGGCATTGCTGAACAAATCCCTGTTGACATACTAATGGCCATAAACTCCATGCTAATATATACATAGTGTCATTTCCATCACTAACACCTATGCTCCTGGTAAGTAGCACATCAGTCGCAACATGTAAGGTACATACTTAGAGGAGATACAACTGGGCTCACAGGCCTGGCCACACATTTTTACATCAAATGTGCTTGAGATTACTGTCTCTCCCTAATGTGTATGATGGGACTCATATGTCATAACTGAGGACACAGACACCCATAACTGACATACTCATAACCTCCATGTGCAATTCCCTCAGCATGCCAGTATATGAGGTCAATGGCCATTGGTAATGTACCTTTCCTAGGTACTGGCACTTGCACACAACAGTATGGTCCCCCTCACAAGGGAACTTCACGTCTCCAGTATCTGTACAATGGGGATCATCTGAAATCAGTGTCATTGTAGCCTGTGGCATATAGACTACTCAGAGGTGATCTCTGCCTTGCATATGGGTCAATGTGTGACCCTGCTTGATTATAAATGCTGCATATCTGTAGGTGGTATCATACATGGAATAATCACCCTAAGAACTTTAACCTAGTAGGTGTTGTTAATAATACATGCTGGTGGGAGAGATCTGTGTAGTAGACTTTAGCACATCTTTGACACAGAACACTGCCTAATGGCAAACAGTGCACTTCAGTGCACCTCAGCACATGCCATCTGTATGATTGGCTGAGTGACCGGTATTTCACCACAGGTCTACTGCCTGTGTTCCTCTTGTACTGGGGCAATATGTGCTGATCATGTAAATAAGGGTATAAAGTTGTCCAGGATTGTGAAGGCTGCATGGCCATTATGCTAGGGAAGTTCAAACAACCTGTGGTTCCATAAGCTGATGTAAATTGCTCTAACAGCCACACACACAATTTAGGATAGCACCACTTCCAATTACTGCTTAAAGGACATGACACACACATAGTTCAAGTTGGCTGTATGTAGATTAAAACCCTTACCTATCTAATTGTGCACACTGCAGATCACAGTACGTGATGCATGCAACACAGCTCATGTCTAGTATTACTATCCATTTAGGACTTTATCATCCTTGATGACATCATCAGGCCTAGTTGTGGTCAGGCATTTGAAGGCTCACATTACCTGTTACAAATAAAATACTTCAAAACCATCTCTTAGTATAAGTTACTGAGGTGATCATATTTACACCATAAATCCAACACCCACCCACCAAGTGGCCTGCAGTGAGATTATAACCCCTACCTATCTAATCTTACATATTACAGATCATAGTACTTATCACATGTGCCATACCTTAAGCCTGGTGTTACAATGGCACCTGGTAGTCTTAAAGTAGATGACATCATCAGGTCTTGTAGAGGAGGGCAGTTTGGAAGGCAGCAGCAACTTACAGGGCCAAAAGGGCATACCATTACAGTTTAATAGCTAATGTTGGATTCTTAATTGTTTTGCAGGTGGATACACACACCCACAAACACCCACCAAGTGGCCCGGAGTGAGATTAGAACCCCTACTTATCTAGTCTTACATACTATAGATCACAGTACTTATTTCACACACCAAAACTATCTGTTTTATATAGGATATACAGTAAACTACTTGTGGATTACTCAGACTAGGCTTGTGTTGAACAGCATCCGTGGCCTAATGAGTGATATTGCTTCATACTGCTATCTGCATCTAGTATCTTAGCAGTCAGATAACTGTTAGTTATCCAAGCTATGTATCTACACTTACCAGTATGCCATATGTGGCTGTTTGCACTTGGCCGGGCAAACCTGTGGGCAGGAACAATGTGGCAACATTATACATTACACCACCTGCTCACCTATTGCTGTCTATGTGGTGACATGCAGCAGGCACAGGGGACTGTAGGTAAGTGCATTATGTATTGTTGAGCCCTTACTTTGGATCCTTCGAGCAATACTATAGATGAGTGATAGTGCAGCTTTACTCACCATTATTAGGGTATGTAGGACAATACAGAAATCCACACACATATTCACATATTTATGTATGTAACAGGGTTGTGTGTATATAGATATATATATATATATATATATATATATATATATATATATATATATATATAAATGTAGCTGTGTGTGTGTGTTTGTGTGTGCATCTGTGTGTGTATTATATGTATATATGTTATGTAGATATATGGGGAGAGACCGAGATGTATGTTTATATCTATAGACATATATATATATATATATATATATATATATATATATATATAGAGAGAGAGAGAGAGAGATGTAGGTATATGTGTTTTTGTAAACGCATAGAGATAGATATACTATCTATGTGAGAGACAGATAGTGACCAGGATATGTATACATATATGTATGTTAGTATACACATATCTATACATAATAGGTCATTCTTATTAAGGGGCAACAGCATAGTGCTCAGTTTAACTAAGTGTATAAGCAGGCCCAGTGTGATTGTCAATACTTATAAAGTGACACCAGCCCACACATACCTGTACTCCAGTCCAGGATTTTGTGTGTTACAGACAATCCCCGGGATTCATGAAGCTCGGCGCAAGGACGGCGTTAGCCTTGCGCTGACCATGCAGTGTAGAGATGGCGCAGCAGCACCACATGCATATTAATAAAGGCACACTGCTCTAATGGTCACATGCATAGGAAACGTGTACGAGTGCAGGGGGTGTGTGTCCAAGCGCTGCACGGAGGCGTGAACATGTCAGCTGCATACGCGCAACTTAAAATGCTGACTAGTACAGCCTGCCTGTAATAGTAACCACTCCTGTTAGTGTCCGTGGATACTGGAATGTATGCAAAGCATACAATACATCAATGCGAACAACACAATAAGAAGTAAACACAAAGGCACGTAGCTGAATATTGAGTCCCCGTCCCTCGAACAAATGATATTTAAAACCCCATGCCCGTATTTCATTGTAGTGCCACTAGTTATACCAAGTGGAAGTGAAACGCATCATGTTAGTGCGCCGCCAATTGCCAAGCCTAGCCCAATGGTTTGGGTTACCACCTGTCCTACATTGTGAGGGACAGTCCCCCTCTAGGCAGGTGTGTCCATACCAAACCCATAATAAATGTTAAATGTCCTGCGATAGTAGGACATAATTATGTCCCATATGTTATGTAATAGTCCCATACAATACATATGTCCGTATATAAAATACCTATATGTTACAAGAAACAGAATAAGCAAGTAAACAAAACAGAATAAGCAACTACACTGCTACAACAATAAAAGCTTATATGTAGGCATAAAACTAAAGTACTATCCTTTGTAATGACCGTGGGTATGTTTTGGCCTGTAAACTCAGATGTGTGTCCCGAAAATGTCCCATCCAGGTCATATGAGAAGGTGGCAACCCTACCAATGGTCAGAGCATTTGCCCAATATCTGCCAATTCGCAGTCCAAGTTCTCCTTGTCAGGATGGCATATAGATGAACAGGTATTACCCAGGTCTACCTACCATATCATGAAAGATAAGTATTTGCGCGTACCTATGTGTGTGAAGTACAGCATGTGGATGATCTGAAATGCTAGTGTAGACCTCACAACCATATTGGTCCCAGAGATATGTAGTGTATGCAATGTGTTCTGTTGACTGTGCCATTGGCCATCAACTAGAGAAGGGATGAATGGTGTCTGTGGAATATGGGGGTGGGGGGTG
>NC_056741.1:195071656-195074114 GCF_019279795.1 Protopterus annectens
TAAGCAAAACAGTGAAGTAATCCCCTTTCTACTGGCTGTGGGTGTGTTGCCCTGCAAAGTCTGACATCTCTACATACACGTCTTATAGGGTTGCCACCTTTCCAAATGGCCAGAGTGGGACATGTTCTGTAGAAATGTCAGACATTACAGGACTAAACATACCTACAGCTGTGCATAGTACAGGATTACACTTATTTGCACAAATAAAAGTTTAATCTGGTTGCATTTGAATTGCTTATGCTACTTCACATAACATATAGAAGTGTCATATATAAAATAACTGTTGTATGCAATTATTAATGAAACGTAGAATATAATAATGTCCTGTAATCTGGACATGTGCTATGTCTTGATTATTTTCGCAGTGTCCCTCACAAAGTGGTACAGGTGGTAATCCTAAAGTCCTATCTTGGCCTATTTAGAAGGTGGCAAACCTATAATAGGTATACGGTAGCATGACCCATCCGACGGATGTGGCTACCACAACCCAACTACTTGTTTGTAATGCAGGGTCTCGGTTCCCATGTATCAGCCAGATGGGAGCAGAGTGTATGCAGAACACACAAATATAATTCATTCCCTGGACAGGCTGCTGATTCCATACAGTCAAACGCCATGCCGTCGCCTAATGGGCAGCCATTCCCGATACTGTAGTCATGTAGTCTGATGTGATAGGCATTACAAGGTGGGAGCAGATTGTAAGAGGAACACACAATTATGAATGATTCACCGGACAGGCCGCTGATTCCGTACAATCAAACGCCATGCAGTCACCTAATGGGCAGCCATTCCCGATACTGTAGTCAGGAGTGGCCTTAGGTCAACTGGTGCCCTAGGCAGAGGGCACAATGGCAACCCCCACCACACCACCCAGTGCCCCCATCCTGGTTTACCTACACCAAATAAATACTGGTAAAGTGCCCCCACTAAAGCGGCACCCTAGGCGGCCGCTTAGCTGGCCTATGACTAAGGCCAGCTATGACTGTAGTCATGTAGTCCGATGTGATAGGCATCACAAGGTATGCCTAAGAGGAACACACGAATATGAATGATTCACCGGACAGGCCGCTGATTCGGTACCGTCAAACGCCATGCCGTCGCCTAATAAGCAGCCATTCCCGATACTGTATTCATGTATTCCGATGTAACAGGCATCACAAGGTGAGAGCACATTGTATGAGGTACACACAAATATGATTGTGTCACTGGACAGGCCGCTGATTCCATACAGTCTAACGCGATGCCATTGCCTAATGGGCGGCCAATCTCGATACTGTAGTCATGTAGTCCAATGTAATAGTTATCACAAGGTAATATTGTGTTCCTCATTCACACCCAGGGGTGTCAGTGACAAATGCTGGTGCATTAGCAAGTGCAGGATCGAGCAGGTGTAAGCGTGATTGGCTACCAGTATGCGAGTATTGCATTGGTTAAGCAATGTAGAGGCTAATTGAGCGTAAGAGGCTGTAACCAGAGGATATCATACAGCGCAGTCATTCCACAGTATAGGAATGTATCCCATCATGTAGATGTACATGTGAGTGTTTATGTCCAGCATATAGGTACATACATATATAGAAATGTATTAGAGACATACCATGTGGCAACAAAGCATTACAAACAAATGAAACGGGAAACACCAACGATTCCTGTATTATGTAGTGGTGTTGCTCTATGTGATCACAAGACTCCCTTAGACAGACATGTGTCAGTCATACATGCAAATAGTTATACATTGGCCGTATACATCACTCTGTGCATGTAATGTACATTAACACAACAGTACCTGTCCAATCATTATGTGTGAACAGTACTCCTGCAATGTGCTGTGTGCAACATCATCATCATGATAAAGGTAAATGGGGTAACCATAGAGGGACCGGTAGTGTTTTGTGTACAATGGGGTCATCCTCCTGACGTGTACCTGGACCATGTAGGGGTGATGTGCATACCAGGACTGTGCGCCTGAGGGACAGTGGTGAGGATAACAGTAGTATGTTATGATGCATATTACAAAGGTTTCATGTATCCAGTGGGCATGTGTGTGTAATGGACAGCTATGTATAGAGCAGATGGTGTCCTAGGAGCTGAATGGCCTTAGGTATCCGTAGGTGAGGGTCAGATCTTGGGGGAAGGAGTGTAGGTATGGCTGTGGAGGATAGGTAGGAGCACAGAAATGACAGCATACAGGGTTGGTATATGACACATGTGGGGGGATACACCCTGGATGGGGATGGGTCTTCAGCATTCAAAAGCCCATGGGAACAGTGGGACGGAGGTCCCCAGCCATGGGCAACTGCCACTGCACCTACACAGCTGCAAAGGAGGCAGTGCTGGGGGCTGTCCAGGAGGGGCAGCATCACCCTGTAAATGTGACACTCTGCCTTTGAACTGGCATATCTGGCTTTGTAACCCCTTAGGGAGCCACCAACGCAACACGTCCAGGACAGCAAAGAAT